>NW_009199939.1:13569-19232 GCF_000690835.1 Fulmarus glacialis | reverse complement strand
ACTGCATTGTGCATCACTTGTTTTATATATTCTTTTATCATTATTATCATTTTCCCTTTCTTTTCTGTCCTGTTAAATTGTCTTTATCTCAACCCACAAGTTTTACCTTTTTTTTTCCAATTCTTTCCCCCACTAAGGGGGATTGAGCGAATGGCTGTGTGGTGTTTAGCTGCCTGCCGGGTTAAACCACAACAGCTGCTCACCAACAGGTACCGCCAGACCTGCCTCTATTACTGCCGTCACTGCCAGGAAATAGAAAGTGCAACACCAACACGCAAGGAGCAAACCCCATCCCATTCCCCACGGCAGCAGAGGGTCCCGTGCTGCTGCAGCTCATGGGTCTCGGCTTGCAGGAGAAAGCAGGCTCCCAGGAGACAGCCAGCTCTGCTCAAGCCATGTCTGGTAGAGCTTGGACATGCTATGGAGGGGGGTATGGCCACATATCGGCTGGGTGGTACAAGCCTGTCTTTATCTTCAACACGTGTCTGGGGCCCTGTGGTCCCTGGTAGGGCCTGGGCCAGGTTGAGATCTGCATTGCATGATGAGAAATCCCACTGAGGTGGGTTTCATGTCAGCTTAGAACAGAATGAGGCTAAGCTTAAAATATTGCTCTTTAATCATTAGGAAATTTAAAGAGGCTAATTTCAGGCATGTGCAGAAATGCAGCTTTCCCCATCCCGGCCTCCTCCACACACACCTTCATCTAACACACAGTTGGTATTGGTGGTAGACCTGTAGTGACCCTGGCCAGAGGCTGAGGCTTGGAGCGCGCGCACGTGTGTGTATGTGAGCTTTACACACTCCCATTGACGCTGGATGCTTCTTAACTGTCTGGTGCTGTCTGACGCCCAGGCCTTGGATGCCTAGCTGCTTGCTCATACTCACCCCACCTCATAAAAATTCTTCTTTACAAAGAGCTAGTTTCTAATCCAGCTACTTTTTTAGCAAAGGCATCTTGTTCTGGGCTCCCTGTGGTTTGCAGATTTTATTCTATATTCCTCTTCAGAATCCTCCTCAATCTTAAAACTATTTTCATCCTCTCTCCTCCCCTTTTCTTTATTTAATTCACTTTTGCTCCCTAAATAATTTTTGCAGAGGTTTGTGTAGTAAATCCTACCAGTTTCACTGGTTTTCTCATAACAGTCAAATACACTTTGTCCTGCTCCAACCTCAATCAAAATCAAGATAGAGCCTTTTCTAGTTTTCACGGAGGCAGCATTAATACTTCTCCCTCAGCCTTCCCATGACCCCGAAGCTTTAGCATCACCAGCAGGCAAGCCCAAAGCCGCTGGAAGGCATACCTGACTCTGGGTATGCCACACTCTGATGGCTGATGTCTGCGTTTGTGGATGCTTTGGGTTTTTTTGGGGGTACTGAAAGCCTGAGTGACTCTGAGCCAAGATACTTAGTTAGTTAAAGGCACTTTTCCTAACCGTATTCATTTCTGTATCCCTACAGACTCCTAAAAAGGCACTTCACAATGACTGCCGGCCTGGAGAAAGCCTGCCACCGGTGTATATCTAAAATTGCCAGCAATGGTAAGGCAGTTCTGGTAGTAATCATCTTCTGTACTTAAATAGCCCCATAGCTAAGCCAGGTACACAAAGAATTCTTTCCTAGACAATTTTGGGTACTGATGGAGCACACAATAGTAACTGTACCCCTACAGCACCTGCCTGCCGCAGTATTTGGATTATAGCAGACTAATGTAAAATTTGAAACAAATACAAACACCACCAAGTACCTAAATACGGGCTGCAGCAGACAACCTAAGCAATATAACGTGTTTATCTCCTGTTTCAAGTGGTACCTTACATGTAGTCCAGCAGAAATATCTGCAGGGAAAACCACCTGGTAAAGAGCAGCGCAGCCAGCCTGGGAACCAGCTCCCCCAGGAGCAATTCCTGCAAAGCAAAACTGCTGCTAGCCTGTGTGCTGACACGGGGACGTGAGGTCCGGGACAGAGTATGCTCAGGAATAGCCCCTCTTTCACCCAGCGCCATTTGGAACAGGGTCTTCTTCCCTCTGCTTGCCCAGCCCCTGGCACAACAGCCACCGCAGGCATGGGTATCCCTCATAAGCAGCCACGTGTTGTGGGTAGGAAGCATCAGTTATCTGAATGGAGGTCTTTTGCAGGACAGCCTGGGCTCACTTAGGCTTTAAAGCAACTGGTTTGTCCCACCCAGGGTGGAGGACGCAGAGGGGTGTAACGAGCCGACAGCTCCCGGACTGGGTGAACAGGCTGGTTCCTGCTCTCCCGGGAGCAACGCAGCAGAAAGCTGATCTGGGCTGGGGGCCATGCAAGCTGCGCGGAGAGGCACAGGAGAAATACGCTTCAGGGGCGGGTTTTTGTGAGACCAGGGAAGCAGCGTTGTTGGCAGGAGGTTAAAATCCAAAGATTTTAAAGCAGCTTACTCCCACTGACTGCATCTCCTTTTCACTCCGAGTTGTGAGTGCCTTTTGCTTTCACTTTTAGGCAGTAGCAATTTCTAATGCCACTCAAATATGAGAAGAAGGAAACCTCTTGACCACTCACTATAATTGATACTTCACCCACTAATTGCTGCATTTGCCAGTCTAGGGCTGTTACCTCGGGGTCTTTTATATTTGTGCTTTTGGCTTCACTTGAAAGGCTCTCAAAATTCAGAATTAACTTTTATTAATGATTAAGCCCCTTAACTCTTGCTGCCTTATAACCCTTCGGACACAACCAAGCCATGGGGACAGACAGCGCTGGCCTGGGTTGAAAGTGCCCGTGCCCATGCCCACAGGAACCTGGCACAAGCAGGGATGGAGAAGACATTTTCTGGCCCACTGTTTCATGCTCATCTTTGCCCCAGGGGAAAGGAGGGCTGGGAAGCGATGAACACTGAGGGGCATGGAGCATGTGGTGCTCTCGTTACCCCCCAACAAGTCCCCAGGAGCGGGACCAGGCTGGCGTGGGCTCCCTCACACCCCGCAGAAAGCATGTGCAGGGGGGATCTGGGCCCGTTGGCGAATATTGCAATTAAAAACTCAAAAGCAGTATTTTCTCTGATTTTTGTTCCTACCAGTTACAAGCAAAATGTCACTGTTCCCTATTGGTATTAAGTTTCCACTGGGACTTTAATGACAACAGAGAAAATAAATGGTCTTTCTGAAATTTTTTTGAAAGATCGGGATTAGTTCTGATCTCATCTATACTCTCTTACACCAGGAACATCTTTTCAGGTACACACAGTTACCCATGAATAAGGCAACTCAGAAACACTGTTTCAGGAAACCCATTATCTTTAGGTTTTCATTACATTTAAGTTCAAAACCAGTTCAGCTTTAGCTATGGATCAGCTAGTGCATCCAAAATTGATTTTCTGTTCATTAAAATGCAAACCATCCTGAAGTGCACTGATACTTAATTTCACTTTTTCTCATCATCCTGTGTATATTTTTCAAAGAGTGTTTCAGCACAGCCCCACATTTGTACCTATGGTCTCCTGATATTTAAATGACTCCAAAGAGTCAACCTACCCGTGCAGCATCATTTAAATTGTTTTCATTCTTGGTACAGTAATTTAAGTTCAGAACATTAGGGCAGTCTTTAACGAACTGACCAAAAAAAAAAAAGAAAGCTAATCCACTTCCCTGGGTCTATTGCAAAGTAAACTGGTGGCTCTTTACGTAATGCCTAAATCTTGTTTAAGAAGTACATCTGGAAATTAATCACAAAGGGCCAAAGCCAGAACCTAGACCATTGCATAATTGTAGTTCAGTAGCTAGAGACATAGCATAACATTCAGACAAGCCACTCTGCAATATTGCCTAACCCCCAACCTACATCTACATCTACATCTACATCTACATCTACGTCTGCATCTTCCCCATCTTGAAGGTACCCAGATTACTGGCACCTCCTTGTTCTACACCATTTCTGATGAGGGCAGCATTGCTGGTGTCAGTGCTGGAACCTGGAACTTAAATTTTAGGTGGTGTGATGCTGGCATTGCTTATCTGGGTACCAAAGTGCTATTTCACAGTAACACAACCTTGTCTAAGCAAACAGTGATGGCATGCGGCAAACAGCTGGTGGCCCTGAGCTTGGATTTGGTCTGCAAGTCACTTCCCCTGCCTCCTGTGGTGGCTTTGTGCTGGGACTGGAGACCTCCATGGGAATGGCTGTTCCTTACAGCTGTTGAGTATCTAGTTTGATCAAGGGATTAAATCAGGTGGGGTTCCTGCCATTTGTCCCAAGTGACTATTCCATCAGTATATCTCCTTGCTATGGCAGTTAGCCTCATGGACAGAGCAATCTTTATTTCTGCTCAAGTTCACCTCATGTCTCTACCTTCATAGCTCTTCAGATCACTCACAAGTCCTTTTCTGAGTGCTCAAACCTTGTTGTTATTTTCTCTCATTTGGCCGTTGGCTAGCCAAGCTGAACAGATTTAATTATTTTCCTTCAAAGTTAGTTCATTCAAGTCTTTTCTGCACATCCCATCTGATGTGGTGACGTTTTCCTGTCACTCAAAAGCCCAGAAAGACAGACAGTATCCACAGCTACCAAAGCCATTGGCAGACTCATCCCCGGTCTGTAAAATGTATGGCCTTTCTGGGGCTGGTTCCCTGGAGAGATCCATTGAGACTTGCTGTGCCACCGCAGCACCCACACGCACTGCATCCTTTCTTTTCTCCAAGTCTCTATCAACATGGGATGCTTGCAGATACTGTGAAGGAATAAAACATGGATGAAAATATCTGCTACCCATCTGCACCCCAACCTGTTACACTGCCAGTGTCCATGCTGCTGTACAGCACACGGTGACAGTGCTTGCTAAGCTAGTGCATTACCATCTGCATCTGCCTCAGGCCATGATCAGTCCCGGGGCCGGGCCAACTGACCCGAATTTGCTCACATCTAGACTGCTGCGAGTCAGCCCCCTTCAGAGCAGTTCTCCCATGGGGCGTCTGAAGGGAGTACTGTGAGTTTACACCTGGACTTTTGCTCCTTGACGTGTCTGTGCAGATATATCCAGGGGTAGCTGCAGAATTTGTTTGGAAGCTCGTAGCATCTCATTAAAAAAAAAAAAAAATTTTCCTTTTTTTATCAGGACATAGACTCATGGCAAAAACCTGACAGGATATAGAACAAACAGCATTTGGGAGTGATGGCTAATGTACACAACACTTCACTTATTACTGTATTTATTATCAGAGCTTGTCACACACTCTACTGAGTAGGTCGCACTACAGCCGTATTAGCATACTACCTAAGAAGAGTGGGTAGGTTGAGATTTATACTCATAAATCACTTCTGAAAAGCCCATGAGGACTCTTCTTACCTGAAAAGAAAGAAACTTTTCTCTATCTTCAAAGTAAATCAGCCTGAGCTGATCTGAACCTTCCAAGTACTTGGAAAAATCATGGCAACAAAATAAAGTCTGAGGAGCCCACAGGTGAATTGGTGTCATGTCCAATACTGCCTCTAGATCTGTCCCACAGAACCAGTTGCCGGAGGACAACTCCTCTGCTGCACACCCTGAGGCCAGGCACATAACTGGGGATGGAGAACAAGGGGATAGAGAGGGAGGGCAGGAGAGCTGCAGCGCAGGGGCATTGCTACGGAAGATGTAGCAGCTCAGGTGTCAGATAGAAAGAAAGAGAAACCATGACATACAGCCATAATGCTA
>NW_009199939.1:0-13511 GCF_000690835.1 Fulmarus glacialis | reverse complement strand
CAGCTAAATGGCAGATTTATATCAGCCAACTGTCCTGCTGGGCAGGAGGCACAAAATCTGCACCCATCGATCTAATTTTTGTGCCCGCAGATTTCAAGGAACGTGCAAGACATACAGCCACTTGCTCTCCTCTTCCTCTGTTGTGATCCCAGACACGAGCTCTTCCCTTCACCCATTCCCATCACGTTAGGATTTGCTCGCCAATGCCTCCCAAAGCAGGACTTCACCAGTGCCCCACCACGCACTGCCCCGGCAGTACAGAGCGGGGGCTCTCCTGCCTGACGCCCTGACGCCAGCTTCGTGGAGCAGATGTCCTTCTGAGCCCGGAAACACTTCCCTCCCCTTGCTGTGTTTTCAGAGACTAGCATCCCTTTTTCTGCTACTTTTTCTAGGAATGGGTCCAGGGGCTTCTCTGACCAGCCTGTGACGTGATATCACTGACTTCTTAAAAATATCACAAGCCCCACATGTGAAACTGCACAGATAGCAGCGTCCTCACTGCAAAGCAGTGCTACCATGCGGCAAATACCATTTTCTTGAGCAATTTGTCTTCGGACCAGAACGGGGCAGCACAACCCAGACAAATCCAGGCAGAGTGTGCATGTGTCCTGACTGAGCAGCATTTCTGTGAAAACCCCACACGTTTCGGGGAAAACAGCCTTTAGTGCTGCTAGCGGCATTGAGAGCGGCTGCAGAGCTCTACCAGTTGTGTAGTCAATTGTTGAGAGTCTCACTTTGTTAAACACAGATCTGGAAGCCTTCCCAGACTATGCATCTGCCCCTCCAATTCTAGACCTAAGAGGCTGTAGCTGAATGGGGAGATAATGAGTAAATACATTCCCAGCGACTGCTTTGGGAGGGGAACTAATGAACCATTATCTTTTTCTCTTGAGCTGTGAGTGGTCCCTACCTCCCATTTCTCTCCTCCAAAATCAAGCTATTGGGTAGATGCTAGAAACAAGCAAACACGGGCACCTGTGTGCTGGATACACAGCCCCACATACACATGGCCCCCCCCGCCGAGCCTTTTACGACATTACTGCAGCGTCCATCCCCGGGGGTCAGACAGACCACGCGCTGCAGGATTAAGAAATGACATGATGCCTCCTCCTAGCAGGCTCCTGAGTACTTGCCCGTGCAGCAAGGGCAGAAACAGGAGGTGGCTATGAAACTGCAGGCAGAGGGATGCTGCTGCTCCGAGAGCTGTGCCATGATGACAAGGACTTCTGGCAACACCAGGCAGTCGATGCAACTCCTGCGCACCTGAACTACATTCATTTGGACACCAGATAAATGAGTTGCCCAGGCTGTGGGCACTATTTGCAGGTGACGTTCATGGGTGTGTTGGAAGCCCAACGCAGCTACAATAACATCTCTTCCTACTATGAAAATAATAGTCTAGATAATGTAACAGCGAGAGGACCTAGCATGAAATGTGACATGTGGTGAAAAGGGAGGCTCTGGGCTGAGTTGTTCTAATGAGAGGCTGTCAGAATTTGCAAGAGCTTAGTCAAGTGTAGGACACTATTCAAGCAGAGGAAGAATTTCTGTACTGTGCAGTGTTCAAGAGATAGGAGAGCCTGAGCAAAAATGTGTGTGAGAGAAAGACTGGCCGATGGGGAGAGGAGGAGGGGGTGGCACAAAGGAACAGAAGTGCTTTCTTCAGCTCCAAATATCTTCAGTCTCTACCAATTCATAGAGATAATAAACATGCTACTTCTGAGAAAGAAAGATGTCTCTCAAGTGCTGAAGTGTAAGATCCTCGTTCTCTGCTGAGAAAACCCGAGCAGCGTGTGGGGGATGGTGTGTTCCCATGAAGTGTCTGCGAGTCACAAAGCCTGGTGGATCTGCCCTGAATTTTGATGCTGCTCTTACGTCTTCTGTCTCAGTTTCTCCTTCTGTAAAATGGAGGCAACGATGTTTCCCTTTTTCTCTAAGCCACCCTGAGGGTGATGTTTTGGCAGTGCTGCAGAGTTTCCCAGAGTGGCACTGTACGCAGGGTGCTGGCAGTGTCCCCGCTCCTGCGCGACGAGGAGGACACGATTCGCCTTGCAGAGGCTGCAGTTCTTTGGCACGGGGAACCGCGTGACATGGTTTGCTTGGGGAAGGGCTGGTCCCAAACCAACCCCGAATGCTTGCTTCAAGATTTTTTTCATAAGCCTCCAAGGAGACATCCTACTCCTTTTCTTATCCATGCCCTTCTCAGCCCCTCTGCAATCTATGCCCACCTCCGCTTACTGCCCTTTTGCCTTCTTAGGCATCTACTTGCAGATTGAGCCATTTGCAGAAGCGCTCTGCAGGGACGCTCCCCACAGCATGTCCTCATTATGTTTTACTCTCATTTTGCAGGGCAGTGTTTCACTTTAATATTGCCAAGTGTTCATGATTAGGCACAGAGGTGACACCTCTTGTAAGACAGGCTGCTCACACTGCTCTTGATGCTATTGTTTCTCACTTTCTGCAAAGGTAAGCATTCATTCTCTGCAGTATCAGGCTGTACTGGGAAAATACCAGGGCTCAAACACACCAGCAGCTCTCTGGGGAGTAACTAAGCACCTCAGATCCACTCATCTGCAGGAACAGTCTATGTGCACACCTAAGAGCATCCTTCCATGCAGCTTAAGCTGATCTATCCCAATGCTTAGGATCAGTTTAAGCTGATCTAGTCCCACTCGTTGCAGCAGGGCTGCTGCCTTTGCGTTCATGAGCTGAGCTGGGTCAGGGAGTTAGACCAGCCAGAAACTATTCACATCTGCAATAAAGACAGTTTATTTAGCTATCAGTGAAAACTGAGTGGAATGGCATTAAAGCTGCTATTTGCTTAGCAAACAGATACGGCTCATCAGTTGCCATGGATTAGCTGATGCAAAGTTACTTATTACTGCGCAGTCACCTAGCAGTGCCTCTGAAGCTGACGCTGGCTACGGCAGCAGTGGCTGAGTTCTTGCCCTTGCAATAAGACAGCTACAAGTAGTAGCAACAAAAGCAGCTGCCTCTCATTGCTTTACTACTGATACAAGGACTACCAATGTATGAGTTAAAAAATGGAAGCTTGAGCTGTGGGAGAGTGATAAACCTCTCACTGGTCTCATCATCTCATATGCTGCACCACAAACACGGTATTCCCACCCCATCGAGTAGCATTTCTTGCTACACAACTTTATGAATAAAGAGCATCTGTAAAGTATTGGATGGAACTGCAGGTCTCTAAACTTCAACCAGCCCCAATAACACTGTCTTTCTTTTCTCATTCACAGCATGCTTTATATTTGGGCTCCTTGCTTTCCTTGCCTTACCACTGTCCATGACTTTTACAGGTAAGCTGGCTGTCAAAGCAATTTAAAAATACGAACTTCCTGGCACTGTGTGGCAGGTTAACGCATCTTATAGGAGAAAGGACTTGGAAACCTTGAAGTTTCCAACTGTTAAACCTGGGTGTTGGTATTTTAGCTTCAGACAGAATCCCAGCCCTCACTGCATGGTGGGGAGGAAGCAGTGCTTGAATTCTGACCCTATTTTTCTTAAATACCCTTCCAGTGTGTCTCACCTCAATACAGGGCAGGAGTCCTTACCGATACATTTTTGTACCTCACATGGTTTGGGTTTCTTTAAATTTAACCATAAGTCTGAATTTTCTGGTTGCACATTGCTTATTTTGGGTGCACTTCCCATTATTTCTTTTTACCATGAAGCTGCTGGCATGTTCTGAGCCTCAGACCAATTTTAACTCACTTTTTTACTGGTGTATTTACTTCAGCTCAATTGCTGCTAAGGCTACCAGCACTTGGCAAAGGGCTGTGGGTGTTTTGGCTCTGTCTGTGGGAGGAAGCTCAGAATACGACACATGAGATGATTTCATTAATCAGGATCCCTCTGTATTAACTGCACTGAAAAAATCTTAGAAGCATAGGGCTGGAAGGGAAGAAGAGATCATCTAGACATTTCTCCACCTTTTTGAAAGCGAGACCTGGTTTTTGGCTGATCTGCCTCTGTATAACCCCCCAAAGGCTGGATTTGCAAGTAGCATTTCAAGATCAAATATGTAAGAAAGGAAAGGAAAATCCTTTGAGCTGCAGAATTTTACACATTTTTAAACTGCATAAGGCTCTTCTTTTCTTTCTTAAGCATCACCTTTTCCTTACTGTTAACATAGATTTTTTTTTGTTTTAAAAAACTGAGCATTTTCTAACACTTCATTGCTCCCTTTGGTCCTTTCACATCCTCCATAGGGGTTGCGACCCCCACTTGAGAAACATCGGTAGAGACACCAGCCCACCTCCGCTTTCAGACAGGCTCGCATGCTCATGGCATCCCTGACAGATGTCTGACTTGCCCTTGCTCAAGGAAATTCCACAGCTTCCCAAGGAGCTTATTTCAGCATTTTATTGCTCTCACAGACAAAATATTTTTCCCCGTATCCAATCTAAATCTTCCCTGTGGCAAATTAAACAGATTACAGCCTGTCCTACACACCATGGTCACAAAGATAGATTGGTCACCATCCTACTCAGGAGAACCTTTGAACTGTTTGAAGGCTGCTATTACAATGCTACTCCATCTTCTTTTTTTCCAGAGATCTCAAAAACCTCCTTCTTTCAACCTGACCTCAGAGGTCACTGTTTCTGTAGCTTTTTTTTTTTGCATTTTTGCCTCCCTCCTTTGGCCTCTGGCCAATGTAACTATTTTTTTTTCCCCTCAAAAAAAAAAAAAAAAGATGGAACACAGGACTCCAGCTGAGACCTGAGGAATGAGCAGTGCAGAATAATTAGCTCCTCTGTTTAACATGCAGGATTCCTGTAAACACACCTCAGAATGAAAGATGCTCTCTGTGCACCAACTCATTGGCTCCAACTTAGTTTATGGTGCATTGTAAGCCCAGATGGTTTTTGGCAGTGCTTCTCCCTATCAGACATTTCTCATTTTTCATTTACATTGAAGTTTTCTCTCCTATATGTAGTGTTCAGCTTTATCGGCTGTCATCTCATAGATTTTGAATGCCTTTTTCCAGTGTATTCAGATCACTTTGAATTTTAAGTCTTGTCCTCAAGAGCCCTTACAATCATTCCAGATGGGTGTCCTTGAGAAGTTGTTCACCTTCTGCCTCATTATTCATGAAGGATGGTGCAAATGAACTCCACATGCGGATGCTATGGGCAAGATGTATCCCACCTAGATTTGGACTGTATACATCTGCAACCAAACTGCCATGTATTGCCCTGGGAGCCAGTTAAGAGAAATGGACATTTCTGACAGTGAAAGCCCCATGCCCTCTTCTAGGTGTCTGCATTAAGATGAGATAACTTTTAAGGGAGTCAGGACACCGAGCCTGTTGGCATCTGTAGTTGGCCAAACCCACAAAACCCTTGTTCAGCTAAAGGCTGGTGCTGCTTCCTTTATCTGGGGCCTTCTGAGTACCAGTGATGACTGTGGTAGGATTCTGATTAGGGCGTCCTAATTAGGAATTAGGGAGTTCTAATGAGGGATTAAGGAGCAATTAGGAAGTAGGGAGATGGACTGAACTGTTACATCTCAATACTTAGGCTCTTATGCTTATCCATGACTTAAAATTGCTATTTATCCCGTAAGAGGATTTTAGCTTCAGCTTTTCCCCAGGCTGAATACGCCTGAGCTGTGGAATAGGGGTGGGAAGGTATAATACAAAGTGTGGTACACTTGCATGCATATCAACAGCCAGCCTTCTGGAAATGAATCCAGGGCTGGAATCCAACCACTTATAAATATCATTTCCTAGGAATATTTCATAATATCTTTAAGATCAGTGAGAAGTGGAAAGTGTATGGTAAGATATTAGCCTGGAGCTCTGGGTATGTCCTGCATCAGATATAGAGCCCTTTTTTTTCACAATTTACTGAAATTAAGAGATAATGTCACTATAATATAGTGTTGTCAGAGGATATTGGCTTCCTGCAGCTACATATCTGCAAAGGCATTTTTAGGAAAATGAAATGTCAAGGAAAATGCAGATATTTATTATCCAAGCAAAAGCCTCTGATTTTCTGATTATAGTGTTGTCAGAGGATATTGGCTTCCTGCAGCTACATATCTGCAAAGGCATTTTTAGGAAAATGAAATGTCAAGGAAAATGCAGATATTTATTATCCAAGCAACATTCTGTTACCACGATCTTGGAGAATAACTTGCTGATGTGCCTCCAGTCATTTTGGCTCTTGCTTTCTGCAGAGGAGAACTGTGAGATATTTTCAAATGTTAGCAAATAAATTATAGTAATACTTGTTAAAACTCAGAGATTAATAACTGGTAGCCCCGGTAATAATTACACACTAACATTGTGCACTTTTAAAATTTGGTAGTACTGTCAATCACAGTATAAGTCAAGATACATGAAAAGGACTCAGCAAATTTTCCAAGCTCCAGACTTGTGACAGATTGTTTAGCAGCTTTTTAACTTTTACTGGTAGCGATTATATTTTTTCACTAAACACTCCAAAAATAAAGAGAGAATGAAAGGACCTCATACACTTTTTTTGAGAATTTTTTTTTTTAGTTTCCGGGACAGTGAAGGATTGCTCCCAATAACATATTCTTGTACGTTGTCCAGACTACCTTTATACACAGTGTTCCCCAGGGACAGCTAAATCACATTTGAAAGCTGATGACATCGTTTTCTCAATATGCAGTATAAATTTTCCCCTGTTTAAGTTTAATCCAGTACTACTCCTCATGCTCCCATCTACACCAAATAATTCCTCAACTCTCAAGTGCTTTGAATAGTTGTCTGAAGCCTATTCTCATACTCTGTACCTTTACATGGGAGCCAGTCTTGTTCTTTAATGGTTGTTGTTAACATAATCTTTCCTTGCATTTCAGTCCTTCAGCCACTCACCGTTTCTGTGAGTTTCCTCTGATATGCTTTCTGATAAAAAGGTGCCCAGAAGCAATTACTTTGAGATAAATCCTCTGCAGCACCTGGTAGCCAAGAGGTAAAATGCGCAAGTACCTCTGCTTCCCCAAGCCTCCCATCTTTTTTTCTCCTTTGGACACTGTGCAAGCTGTTGGACATTCTTGTTGTGTCTGATCTTGCAAAGGTTGCTGGTTTATTCATTTGGACTCACACGCTGGCCTGTGTCATGGTCAGGTTCAACTTCTCTCCACTCTAAACCACAGATTGCTCCGGCTTGCAGGGAGCATTGCACTAGAAGCAGAGTTTTGATCTCTCATGGTCCATATATCCCACCATTAACAGTCAAAGGAGAACATGGCTGGGGCTCATGGGAAAGAAGTGCTAGCACTGATGCTGTTCTACTAGCTTTGGTGTTCCCAAATAAATCAGGCATGCGCTGTGTGTGAATTGATTGGCACATGATGTGTGTGCCTAGATTTCACTGTAACAAGTGTCAATGCCCATCTGTCAACAGTAGGTCCATATTTCCTATTCACCCACAGTGCTGTATTTTTTAAGTTACCACTGTATTACCCTGTTTCACCCTCTCTTTTGCTGCCGTATTTCCCTGGAATATCCTCCCCAAAACTACAGAGTACCACTGCCTGTCATTCAAATCCTTCCCAAGACTGACTGCTGTCATGTCACATATACGAAAGGACTCCATAATAGATTTGTCAGGGAAGCAGAATCATAGCTCCATGAAAAAAAATTGGCATGTTTTCTTGATTATTTTTTTTTTTGGCCTCAAATCAAAATCTCAGTTACACACTGGAAATAGCAATTACCTAGGTTCCTAAACTGAAATATATTCCCTCAGATCCCTGGCCAGCTGCTTTTGTGGCAGGCTATTACAGGGCCAAGGATTCTGGAAACCCTGGAAGCTGCTTTCTGAAAATTATATAATTCGTGATGATTTCCCTGCTGCCCACCCCTGTAAAGTTGGGAGTCTGAGCAGGTCTCAGTGTTACATAGTGGCAAAATGGCCAAAAAATTACAGCCTTACAATAGGGGACAAAAAGGGAGAGAGTCCAAATTCATCTATGTTCAGCCCTTTTCAATTACGAGAAGGCTGGTAATAAAAACTTAGTGTAGAAGAGTCCACTGGACTCCATAGCCCTTACACACAGCAGATTACAAAACACTGCGCAGCATTCTATGACTAACATAAGATCTATAGCAAGCAACCACAATCCCGAACACCTGTATTATGCTACGCAAGGAGTGCAGGAGAGATTCTGGACATGAGCAATGTTCGGGACCGGTAATAGCAGTGAATTTGGTGGGCAAATTGACAAGCTGAAGAGGATTACAGCTACAGAAGAAGGCAAAAACACCCCACTGGTACTTCTTTCCTGATCCCAAGCCCCCTGTTCAGTGTAGTTCTGAACATGGAGGCAAGATATTCCACCTGAGAGATGTTTAGCACTAAGACTAGCACATTGCCTTCAGCATCCTGCATCTAGATAACCCCAATTGTTCAGAGAAAAGTCAAAATTTCTCCTTGAAAATGACTTATACACCAAGAAGAAAACAGAAAATCCTTTGTGGCCTCTGCAACTGATCAGCAGAAGCCCTGAAACATGGGATCAATAACAATAAAATTATAGTGTAATGAACAGTTTAAAACTGACTAAAGATGCCACTGGGTAGGAGACTTGGGCAGGGGATTCATCTCAGCTAACTTTAGATATCTACAGCTGGCTGTCTAGATTCCTCATATAGCCATGGAGAGAAAGAGGCACTTTCAAGGGCCCAACCCATCTAACCTATTTTAAATGCCTATCTTAGGATGAGATGAATTGAATTTTACAAGTGTCTATTCCTCCCTATTGACTATAAAGAGAGTCTAGGAAACTAGTTCAGATATGGATGCCTGCATTGCAGACATCTATATTTGGACAGATGAGTCTCACTGCCACAGATCTGTATCACAAGCTTCAGTGTCTACTGCCAGCAACATCCTTATACTGCCATACACTCCCTTCCCTAAAACTTACCCAGCTTTCTCTTTCTAGCAGTAGATTTGAGGGTTGCCAGGATCCCCAGCTCCATAACAACCAATGCTTTTAGCCTCCAGCAACCCAAACAGCCTGGAAACTTGAGCTTCTGTGGTTCCCTGTCAGTTGCCTGGGAAGCTAAAAAGGTTCCAGGTGCTCCCATGGGCTCTGGCTCCCAAGCTTCGAGGCATCTGACTTGGGAACATGCCACACACAGGTGCCAATGAGCAGGAAAGGCCTGAGAGAAGCTTATCAGAATTCCTTCTTTTCACAAACGGTTTTGATTTTCAATGAATTTTGTGCTGCCGATGAAAATTTCCTGTCCAGCTCAGTAAATCGTTCATTTAACAAAGATGCAGTGGCTGAAGCTAATGACCTGTGTACGTGGCTCAGATCAGTAACGCCAGAACAACAGTAATGCGTTTGTTACCTTTGCTCTCTCTCTTCCTTCTCCTGCCTTTTGCTTGTTCATGGCCCTCACTCCTGTAGTGGGAGATGCAAACCCCCTTTAATTTGCCCCCATTTCAACAGATGCCGGATACAAGTCTTGGGTCTAAGCACTACGTTTCACTTACAGCATCTTTAGTTTTCACTGTACAGCTCATTGCACTATTTGATCACTTGAGATAACAAAAGTTATTAATTTTTGCTGTTCAGGAATGAAGTTTTTGGAAGATTGCCCAGTTCAGCCACTAATTCCATTATATCTGTTGGTGGGTGGTGTGATTGGCAGCTTAAAGGTAATGTGCCTTCTATGTGTGAAAAATATTTTGTGCGACTAGACTTTGACTTGCTAGTTAAGACATAATGATGGCTCCAGACAGCTATGTGCATGCAGTACTGGAGAGAGCTATCTGGATGGAATTGTGCTTGTTCCAGCACCTAAAGCACCCATCGGTCAAGTGAGACGCTAATGAGTTCAGTATTCAGCATTGTCCCACACATTGTGGTGTGACTTTCTCCTACATCACAGCATCTGTGCTACCATCCCTACTGAGGGAGATGACTACGTAACATGGTTGCCTGTGATAAATGGGGTCCTATTTCCACAAGCAGTCCTCCAAGCCTGCCAAACCTTTCTCCTTCATTTTCAGACACACAGGCTGAACAAAAACTGAAGTTACTCTCCTAGCTTTGGGAATACTATAAAACTCCAGGTATTTGTACATAGTCCTTCACAAGTTCAATTTACTCCCACTCTGACCTGGCCAGAAGCAATGACTATGCAGCAGCATGGCTTGCTTCCAGAGTAAATATATCCTTGCCTCACAGCAGGGCTTATTAATCTAGGCACAGCATTTTCTAACCACAGCTACCTGTCTTCTAGTGGACTGTGCTCACTTATATCTTCGCTGAGCCAGAGCCTGGCTGCTTGACAAGTAGCCCATATCTGTGTTACAACCTGGTCACTGTAAAGCTATAACTCTGTGTTGACTCTAGGGTAAAGGATCGCCCTAAACTGGCTGCTAGAGGGCATGAAGAGGCTTGTCACAACAGACTGCAGAGCTACTTTAAGGCTTCTCAGCAGGATTAAGCAAAACTGTTTTTTGCTGTCCCAATGATGTTCCTGCCAAAGGAAGGAAAAGGGGCAGAGCTGAAGGAAAAGCTTTGGAACTGCACCGCTGGGGCAGGAAGGGCTAAGAACAGCAAGTGCTGCTGCTGGAGGGAACGTCTGTACTGGTAGCATTGGCTGTCAAGCATAGCTAACAGGGGCAGCAGCAACCTGGCACCCAGCCTACCTTCCCAGGGGCCCGGCACCAGCAGGGCAGACAGGGTAGACCCTAAGGGCTGTGGCCTCATGCTTCACTGCATGCAGCCTGTCCCTTGAAAGGGAACCTGCTAGTCTCCAACTTGACAGCATTGCATATTGCAGCCAGCCGACGCTGCAGACCGGAGCTAGCTACAATCCCCTTTGATAATATTCTAGCCCCTTTTCTTTGCCAGGATCGAAAGAAGGGGGAAAGAATATTCCTCTGCAGGTCTCTGCATCCCCTGCACTCTTTGACAGCAGTAACCAAACGACAGTACATCACTGGGATATGAATCATCCCCCCGAGGACCTTTGGTCAGTAAATAAGTAAATGAAGAAAAAAAGAAAGTGCTTAATCTTGTTATAAGGAATTTGCTATGCTATGAGTTCTACTGGCAAATGCTTAGTCATTTGATCACACCAGTGGACTTATCTGTATATTCAAAGGTTCATTTAATAATAGTTTAGAAAAGATTAGAGCAGAATTGAAAGGAAATTTTCATGCTAATGAATTGAAGCCTTCATCAAAAATGTTGACTGTTTCTTAGCCATTTCAGGCTTAAAGTCAGTCTTCTCACCCTAAATAAGATGGCAAGTGGGTCAGTTCTGATGTCAAATGGCTTGAATTTGGCTTCAGTTGACAGCAGGACTGCCTATTTTGCAGTCTGGCAATACATTTGGTCAGAATTTGATTGGCCTAACTCATGTGTCATCTGCTTGATCTGTAGCCAAATTCCACCTGTCTCAACTCTGCCCTCTGTTATGTTCATAAGACTGCACCAACTTCACTGAGCAGCACATTTGCTTGACCTCTGAGAGTTAAAAGGTCAGAGAACAGGTATAGGATGAAGTCTGAATGAACGCTGTCCTGTGATGAACATCATTTAATGACAAGTCATTCTGGCCCGGATCTGTACAGATCTGTAGGCTCCTCATATGTTTCTTTACCACCTCCAGTCTTTTAAAAGGCAATGGTAACCTACAGATGTTCACCAAGGCAACTGAACCATTCTACAGCATCTGGAGAGGCCTGCTGAATTCATGTCATGCTGCTCCATAAATATATATTCAGCAGTTATTAACAATGTGAGCAACTGCCAGAATTTGCTTCAATCACAGCTTGGCAAGGCAATATCCATAAGAATTAAATGCACTTTCCATGCACTGGTTAGATGCAGTTGAGATCCATAAATCCACCTGGGAGGTTTCGCTGACTTCCTCAAAAGTAATGCTCATCTGCCATTTAACCCCATTCCCATTGCTGAGCTTGGTGAAGCTTGAGTACAGGCAGCTGCCTATGTGCTGAGCTCAACTCAAAGCTAATGAGCTGCACAGAGCTTCAGGTCAAGCCACAGGTCCCCACGCAGAAACCTCAGACCCACTGGCCAGGTAGGTTTATCCCTCCTGTGTGTCATGAGCCTGCCTAAAATAAATGTTCACTCAAGAAGAAGATGCTCTCGTGGTTTGAACAAGCCTACCAGTTTGAGTGCTCAGCTGGATGTGAGATACCCAGTGGAAACACCATTTTTTTGCCTATGTTGGGACTTTCTGTTTCTCACAAACTGGTACCAACATCTGGGCTAGAAAAACAGCTGGTTTTGTGAACAAATATTTAATCATTTATATATAATGGAACAGTTTTACAGGGAAGAGCAAGAGAATCCTCTTCCCAGGATGTCCTGGATCCTCTTGCTAAGCCTTGCCTCTAGAAAATGGCACATGGACTAAAATCTGAACCAGGCAGAACACATACCCAAATGGGTTCTCACCATTAATCGCTGACTAATGGAGGAGAGTGTAAAACAAGGGGTGCTCTTCTCTCTCATTTAAAGCAGAAAAATAAGCATAGAATATAACTCTGGGAAAGAGAACATGCCTGAGAACCCCTGTTGGACAATACATCCCTCCCCATAGCCACTTATAAATCCGCATTTTCTACCTTTCCCTCTGAATTTCATTCCTGGTTGGCCGAGACAGCTTCCTGCTCAGTTGCTTTCTTAGAGTGCCTTTCCCAAAGACACAGCTCGCTGCAGGGAGGCTTGCACGGGAACCTGACTACCTAAAAAGGGGAGTTGTGATTACAACAGCTAGTGCCTTGAGGACTGGGCCAAGAATTTCAGGTGTAGCAAGATAATACAGGTTTCACAATGTTCGGCCCAAATAATTGTTGGGCCCTGCATATACCTCTCCTATAAATCGATGAAAATTAAAAAAGTCATTTAGGGGACAGAAATTTGAAAGCTTCTCTACACTGCAGTCAACCTACCAATATACTTTGTATTGCCAAGACTAAACTAGAAATCTTCTAATCGTTGCTGATGAGTCCTGTTGCATTTCCCTGTAGACCAGACCTTCCTAACCTCATAGTATCACGGTACTCCACCTATTTCTCTGCTGGTTCTGACTAAAGGCAGGAATGGAGCAATCTGAGAAAATGATACTTAATTGAAGAAAACTTGACAGGATAATTCCAAGTATCTGAAGCAATTTATTTGGTGTTTAGGTCGAAGTCTAGATCCTTCATAATTTTATTTAAGCTGATTCACCTATACAGCCATGGAAAATAGAATTAGGAGAGACAAATCCACCCGCTACAAGGCAGGAACTACTCTACTTAAGTCATTTAGCAGTTACTCTAATCTGTTCTTAAAAGTCTCCAGCGTGGGAGCTGCTGCCATCTCCCTACACAATCTGTTCTCATGTCTTTCCATCCTTACCATTGGCAAGTTTTTTCCAACGTCTGGCCTAAATCTCACTGGTGAATAAACTGCAGGGAAAGAATGCATTGTTTTCCAGCAGGATCTGACTCATTTGTGGCTCCTCAGCTTTCTCTTACGGG
>NW_009199938.1:47349-50629 GCF_000690835.1 Fulmarus glacialis | reverse complement strand
CCGGCTGGGGTTAAACCACGACACCATCTTTTTCATCATTCACTGTACTTAACCAGATTGAACTATTCCCAGTAACTTCTGACAGCAGCCAAAGCTCTCAGATTCCTCTGCAAGCAGAGGAACACTTCCCATCTTGAGGGATGTGAAGCTCTGCTGTAGCTGCCCTCCATATTATGGATGAGATTCATCTCACGTAACTTTAGCTGACTAGTCTAGTCCTGGACAGAGACAGGAGTTTTCAGGCAGGGGTTTATCTGTCTTAGATGCCAGATCCATTCATAAGATCTCCTTATCTTATGAAATAGTCTGTGAGAATAGCTTAGATAAGATGACTAACTTCCAAAGCTCTAAGATTAAATCCATACTATGGATGGGAAGAAGCATTCCTCAGTGGTAAGTGAACAATAGCAAATCAGTGGTCCATAAAACAAATTATTTTAAATCTCCTAATAAACATAAAATTACAAACGTATTTAAGTTCATATGTTATCATAGCAGATTTCATGTTAAGTCCTATGGTGAAGGCAGAAATATTTTTAACACATCAACAATAAGCTATAACTAGCAAGTGGCAGTCCAGTCTACTTACAGAGTAAGAGGGCTATGCAGTATTGCAGCAGGTACATACATCATACAGTATGTGGACTATGCAGGCACAGAACAGAGTCTCAGAACTGTCCAGAAATACCACTGGAGATACTGCTGACTATAGAAAAACATGGGTCTTTTTGGTCAACATTTTTACATTGTAAAAGTTTGAATATAAATCAGTAGAACAACAGGTTTGTAAGGCCCTGGATCTCTATTATGTATACCTTAGATTTGTTAGACCTAATGTCAGCATGGGTCTACTGCATGTTTGATCACTAAAACCCTTTAAGAGTATTAGGCATAATTCCACAATTCATCTAATTTGTGCTGGAGTTTAATGTAAAGCCTGTTATGTTCAAAACATCAATTTTTTCCAGTGCTTTGCACATTAGGATGACTAATTTTAAAGTTAGCACTTCCATCTAACATGCAGCATAAGTACAAAAGTTGAAATATGAAAGCGCACAGATCATTTACAAATGGTTTATACTGGAATATATTAAGTGGTAGGAAAGAGAGAAACTTACTTTTTGACACTTTACCCTTATTACATTCACAGACATTACAAAGATTTCCTTGGTATTCTATTTTTACCATTTAGGCTAAAGATTAAAGACTAAAATCAACAAAACCATTTGATAGCTAAATGAGCAGAAGTTACATGCTAAAGGGGTACTAGGTATTTAAATGCCTTGCAGATGAGACTATGCTCACAAATGTAACAGAAAACGATTTCCCCAGTTCCCTGAAGCTTAGAGTTGCTTTGAAAAAACATAATTTTTATCCCTCCTTTCAGATCATCCATCTGCCCACTGAGAGTGGTATTAGGTATCTCAAGACAGTCCCATTGTCCTTAGCCCTCATTATCATTTCCCATCTTCTTGTCCATGAATTAAACAAGCTAAAATAACTCACAAAAGAACAAAATACTGTGGAGTTAAACTGCTTCTAATGCTTTTAATGGTTGCTCCCCCACGCTTGCTGCTTTGCTGTGCCAGCCAATATGCTAGGTGCTCCTGGAGCTGCCTGGCTCTCTCTGCAGGGCTTGAACTCTTTTCAGAATGGAGTCAGTCACACATAGGACTCTCACAAGTTCTTAATGAAAAAGGTAGACTTCTCAAACAGAGAGTTTTCCCATTCTTTCAAGAAGACAACAGAAAACGGAGGACTCTTTTTAGCTGAGGCACCTTCATCACCCCATGAGAGGCTGTAATGTTGGGTTGGGCATCCAGCACTCTTTTTTAAGGTGTTAAAAGTTCTAGCAAAAAAGAAAGTGATCAGTGCAGAAATGTTCTTTTTTCCATTTTTTATAATTTTTCCAGAATCTTTTTTTTTGCATTTACCTAAAAATAATTTAAATTAGCTTATTTTTCATGCAGCTAATCTTCAATCTTCAAAAAAAATTGATCATGACAATTTTGAAAATATCTTGTTTGGAAGTAAGTTAACACTGGAATTCCTCGGTCTATTTAAACTTGTCACCTTCAATTTTTCATAGTGACAGATTTCCTAATGCTCTGAAGGCACTCATGCATTTTATGTTTGTTGGAGTGTGCATCTTGTAATGTTCACAGCTGCACTGATTTGATCATTCCTATTTTTGCTACTGATTTGGAAAGACTTCACAGTATGGGGGAGAATGAGGGGAGTGAATCGGTGATGCTGATTTCATCCAAGCATTCTTTCAGGATTCATAAATATACAGAAAGCTTAATCTCACCATTTTCCTGAAAGTGATTTAATTTTCATAATTCCCTTGTCTTTTATCAGATTTCCTTTTATTATTATGGAGCACTGAGTTAAAAAAAAAGGTATAAAAAGAATACAACAGCCTCTAAGCTCTAGATAAGCATCTGTTCAAGCTGTTCAACTTTGTCTAAACAGTTCCATACCTATTTTTTGCAGACTTCAAGGAGAAGGGCATTATCAGCCTTTGCCCCTGCCCCTTCAGTGAATACATAATCCTTCCTATGAAGTGAAACAATTTCATCCAGAAAACACGCGAGTTTCAAAACAACGTGAGAACTAAGACACCATTGAGAGTGACTTGTTCAAATTTCTAGTCCAGAGTTTTTCAGTCTTTCTCAGTTTGCTTACCTGCATAGATTTCCCAAAGGAGACACGGACCCCTTCAGAAATTTCACATGTCTGTACAGCTTTACAGCATATGTGGACTTGCCTTTTTATTTGCTGTTTTGCAAACCACAGGGGTCTACAGAGCAAAGGCTGGAAATCACTGTTCTGGTCTAAATCAGGCATAGCAGAGATGTGAATATGCATTTCCCCATTTACACAGCAGTGCCTTCCTCATCAAATGTTCACAGAGGAGATTGTGCATGAGGACAAGATTGTGAATCAAATACTCAAAGGGCAGGGAGGAAACTGGCTTATGCAGCAACTATGAGGGGAGCAAAATGTCCTTGCAGTTTTATTTTCCTAAAAAAATTCCAAAGGTTGTATTTTCATATAATTCACAATGGGGAAATGTTTATATCTTTATAACACATGGATAGAAAGCTGTTTGTCATTCAGATTTAGTTATGATCTTGTCACATAATTTGATCTGGTGGGGGTTTAGAAACTCAGAGATCTCCAAGGACAAGAAATGCATGGACCACATTTTGGTCACAATATAATTTAAAGTATTCCTGGAATTTGTTTGGACTTTCTTCTATTTTTTAATTATTTA
>NW_009199938.1:38065-47326 GCF_000690835.1 Fulmarus glacialis | reverse complement strand
AGGAAGAGAAATACAGATTTGGAACTGCATCCAAAAGTGATGGTGACTTCCAAAACCAATGCAACAAAATAAAGACATCCAAGCCTCACCAGCACATTTTATCAATGCAGTGTTCAGCTTCTGAATTTAAACCCAAGCAAATTGAGACTTTTTACTTAAGATGCTTATATTTATTCTTTCAGCTGAAAACACCCATTATGGTCTATCTTTTTTCTTTACATTACCACACAATACATGTAGACATATGGGCCATATCTTGGAATGGACCTATGAGGAAAACGTTTTGGCTCCATTAATAGGAATCCTAAAGGAGACTGTAGTGACAGCTGTGGCTGTATTACCTATTTTGGGGGCTCTCTGTGAAGTCTTGCTTTTCACCATTGCACATATAGGTCCTTTCAGAATTCAGGTGAAAGATAAGATCACAGAGCTGTCTAAGATGCACTCACAACCATGGAAGGCATTTTTTATCTAAGTGCCTAATACAAGAGTAAGTTTCTTTCATACACACAAATACCACTAACACATCTCCTACCTAATTGCACAAAAATTCAACAGAAATAAATCTGATCAAGTACTCACATATCTCAAAAACCCAAAAATGCTTACAGTACCAGAACTACAAGAATAAATCAACAAAAGGAAAATAATGCTACCAAATGTACCACAGAATGTCAAATGATCATAAAGCAAAACCTGTATCATGCACAAGGCAGTGTAAATAATTAATAAAATAATAAATTAACAATTGTCAAATTAAAACCAATAGATTCTGTTCTCTTATTTAAGAAAGTTTAAGTGAAAGGAGAGAAATATATCTTAAATAAAACCATGATATTTAAAAAATTAAGCTTGTTATTTCCAAGATGCTCAAGCAATATCTTTTTTCCCCATATTCTTTTAGTGCATAAATCATTAGGAGAGTTAAATGTAAAACAACCTGTAAGGGGGCAGGACTCAGCCAAGGAATTAATGAAAAAAAGCCAAGTAGCTAGCAAACAGGAGAGCAGTAAAAAGGAAAGATTCATCAGGGATCTTACCTAATAAAGACAAAAAAGACCTTGGAATATCTGGAGTAGCTGTTATTTGAGGCTTTCAAGGACAGGTTACTGAGTGTCAGCATTTGTCAACAATGAGGTACAAATGGTTCTGCTTTCTCTATGGAGTTTGCATTAGGTTGTCTCCCACAGCCCTTTGCAGACCTCTTTTTCTAGGAATCCATGAATTTGGATTGGAAAACGACCTAAGAGTCTTTATGTCATAACAAATGCTGAAAAATATTTCAACAATGTTGTTCTTTTTCTGTCTGTTACTACATTGAACAAGGTATTGGAGCACTTGAGAGCCTGATTTCTCACCCGCATCCAAGCAGACCTCAAGAGAAAAGAAGAATGTCAGGAAACCAGTTGTGGTTCTGTGATCCCAGACCACTACAAATGAACAACATAGGACTGGACTGAGTTTCTAGATTCAAGTTGTGTGTTGACCTTGAGAGAGTATACAAGGGTGGAGTGACGGGTTGGAAAGTGCCTCCTCTGTGGTGGCCCTTGGACAAGATAGTGCCCCTGCACTCTCTGTCCCTTGCAGAGGAGGGCAACAGGTAGGAGAAGAAATGAGCTACACTACCCTCTACTTGGATCTTTTCTATGAATTAATATAAACTCTTTCTATTTCCTCATGTTTATTTTAATTTATATTTACTTTAGAAGTACTCCCCCATTTCCAACCCCATTTTCTCCAGGCATTTGAATATTTATGAAGCTATGTAAATAAGACTATATAGAGATTGAGCGTTACTTTATACAAAAGCAGTGGTAGGATTGACAGAATATTTTTGTACCTTTCAGTGACTGATGTTGAGAATTGCAAATATAATTTTCCCAGAGGGGCCATGTGACTCCTGAAAAACCTGCTAGTTTTATACTTCACATTTGAGGAAAAAAAATACTAAATAAAGAAAGAAAGAAAACCAAGATGCAGGGAGGAAAGCACTAGGTACTTTGTGAGGCTGCAGTTAGTACTTGCCCTTTCCCAAGCACTTTTTCTGCTGCCATTTGAGAAGCAGAGGCTGCGCTGCCTAACGAGTCACAGTGTACACTGTTATAACAATCACCACCAGTGTCAAGCTTTTTAAGATGACAGGCTCACATATCCTTTCATGTCATCCTTGTTAGTAATAATCCAGTGGTACAGCACTGCATGGTACAGCTATGTGTGTGGCAACAAAACTATGATTTTATTTCTTTCTTTCTTTGTGTTGCACCTTTAAATATCTACAACTTCTCTGCAACTATCTTCCGGTTCTCTACAGTGCTACCTAAGCACCATGTAAAGAGTTCAGCTGTCATTTCATTTTCAGAGTTGCTGCTGCCAGAAATTAAAGGACACAAATCATGTTCACTCTTGAGCTGCTAATTTAGTGCTGGTACAATGCTAACAACAGGGTAAGTTCCCCTGTAGTTAGGACTCAGGAATTTTTGCACTGTGCTATGAAAACTCTGTTCTTTTCCAGAGTGCCACCACTTAGGCTTTTGAAAATTTGGCATGAAATTTGTTCATGCAGATGCAGTCACAGAGACCTTGCTTTTGTGATTCACTATTGCTATTTTCCTTAATTCAAAAATAAGTCATTCTAGATTGAACATAAATGTTTTATTCTCTGACTATGGAAACAATGAGATGACAATCCAAGACTAATCACATTTTCAGTAACAATAACTGAATAGGTTTACTCAGCATGCATACATTTTAAAAGACAGTTTCGTAACTGCATTTTACTAGAGGGCAGTAAAACCTTCTGCTTCACTGAGCAGATCGTGTGTCCAAATCTTCATTTACATCTCTGTGTGGGCTGTAACACTGCAAACTTGGATTTGAGTGCACTTTCCTCCCACCTTCATCTTCTCCCAGCCATTAAAGTTTATCTGAAGAGTAACACTAGATCTACATTAAGCTAGAAGCAGTATTCCTACTTGTGGGCATCTTCTGTTTTCTTGCAGTTTTAGTTAATCTGTGTACATTCTATGATTCTATGATTCTATGTATGCATTTATTTTTTCTCTTACTTTCAGTGGATTCTTTGGGGATTTTTTTTGTTCTGAGGATCTTTGTGCTGAAACACCATTTTATGAAATTCACTTTATTTCTGAAAGCAAAAATATCTGCAAGCCTGCTTGAAATATCATACATTAAGGACAGGCATCAGTTCTTTTTTTCTGCACCGTATGATGTAGCTAAAGAAACAAGGGAATCCCTTTTTACAAAGGCAGCTTACTGCCATTTGCATTTTGCTTCTAAAATGTTGGACAGTTTTATTCAAATACAGATTTTCTGATTAAGTGCCTTGTAATATGCTCCCCACATGAATGAGACATTCTCAGTTATGCATGATAATCTTCTCTGGTTAAGATATTTTTCCCATTATGCAATATCCAGTGTTGCATTTCCAGTGTAAGTATATACATTAGCAGAAAAAAAAAAAAAACAAACAGTTTTATTAGCAAGGAAGATATATCTTGGAAGCATTTGGTTACTTAGCAATAGCTTCAGATATTAAAACTTCTTTTACTAACACTCAAAAAAAAATGGATACTGCTTACTACAGTACATTAGATCAGCATGCTTTCTGTAAAGGATTTTAGCAGTCAAGAGATGTGACTGTGTTTAAGATTCCTTTTTCCAGTCACTAGTTCATTGTCAGCAGCAGCTACAGAGCAGCTTTATGTGCATTCAGAGACAGCCAGGAAATTAGTTCTGCATGACTGACTCAGCACTGTAACACTGAGAACAACTCTCACCCATTTCCTTAAACAATTGTTTATTTCTTGGTGTGATAACAATGTTAAATATCACAATTCTAGAGGAAAAAGCTCAGAGACTTCATTTACATTCAAGGTAAAAGCAAAGTGAAGTCCTAGCTTAGTTCTGGCATTACAAGGGCTAGGTTTTTTTTAAAAAATTATTATTGAAAGTTCAGAATAACTCCTGATAGCTTGTTTAGTGTTTTCTTTGAAGCTAAATGGAACTGAGAAGCAAAATGTCAGCAAACCAAAATCAAGTGAAATTAATAGAGCATTTTTAAAGTGAGAAATCTGAAATGAAATAAAATCGTTGAATCAAAAAGAAGGTTTATTAAGCTTTTTATGACAGGAAAACAAGTCAAATCTTTTTAAGGACTGTATGCATTGAGAATTAAGTGATTCATGGCAAAAGCAAAGACTTGGGGTTCAGAAGATAGATATTCAACAGATTCTGAGTTACCTTTTGCTCAAGCTGCTTGGGATTCCCCAACCCTGGCGTTTAGCCACGTGCCCCAAGGTAAGCACTGAAAGTCCTGAGCAGGAGTTTGAACAGGCCCTGGGAAGGCAGTTTGCTGCCCTCCAAACGCAGCATGAAAGAGACCGGTCTCCAAGAAAACACCAAGAACAGAGTGCATCCAGCACCTCGCTCCTGTACCCACACAAATTTATGAAGACACATGAAGCACTCAGCATTCATAGCACTGAACCCTTCCCTGAAAATATGAACTATATCCTTGATCCCTGAGCACTGTCAGGGCTCACTCATTTCTTTCAAAACCCATCCATAAGAAACCTTTCATTTTCCACTATCAGGATAGTGGTTACAGTACTCATTCAAGAAGGTGCAAAGGTGCAACTCTTAAGTTTGGGAAAGCTTAAAGGAAAAAAATAAGGCGCATGCAAAGCTTATGAAATTCCAGAGCTAAGCAGCAACTGAGTGATTTCTCAGCAACACCATTTTGGATTTAGGCACTACATTCTCTCTAAGGCCTGCTGAAAGGGCCTGAACCCTTTTGTTGGATCCTAATAATTTCTGCTTCCTTTTTATGAAGTTAAACTGAAAATACTGTCTGTCAGTGTTTTGTATTCCTCTTCTCTTAAAATGGAGAGTTCTTCAACCAGGGGTTTGCTTTCTATTACAAGTTTCCATAATGTGTTAGTGGATAGTGCTAAAGGACCACTAAAAGCAGTGTGGTTTCTAGCAAAGCTCACTATTACTAATAGTGGTTTGGCTCCAGCAACATACAGAATATTTTTTAGTTTGCTTCTTAGCTAAAGCAAGAAGTCTGCTCTTACGTATGGATTTATCTGTTCAGTTGGGTACATTTGTTTCCTGTAGCAACGTGCACTGTTTATTATTAGAGAATGAAAGAATATTGCTTGCTGTTGTGATAATTCTGCATTTTCTTTGATGTCTGATAAGAGATTTTTTTTCTTATTAACCTCTGGGACAGCAAGACAATTTCATGCTGTCAGTAAAATAGTGACAAGATTCGGCTCAGAGTTTCCTTTTTTCTACCCTCTTTCAAAAAAAATAAAAGCAAAATAAAATAAATCTCTGATACATAAATATAGAGGACATTCCCTATTGGCTATATGCAGGGAAGAAAGATAATGACATTTTAGTTTGTTTTTTTTAATACATTTTACTAGTATGAGTAGCTGAGTAACTTCAGTTTTCAATCTTGAATGGGTCAGTAAGGAATATGCAAGTGATGGAATAAGAGTGATATGTGAAGGATAAAGAAATGTTTTAGTGTTATGTGGCAGGAGTGAAGCTATCAATTTGAAATTTATATCACTCTGTCCAGTCCAAAACATCTCCTCTGAAATGTGTCTGTAACATGCCTTCCTTCAGCAAGGAAGACATGTCATTACAGCAATGTGACCACCATCACAGTTATTGCAGGTAAATGTACCTATCCAGCAACATGTCAATAAAAAGCCAGATAGAGAAATAACAAGTTTGTCAGATCATCATATTAAATGTTAAAGCTAAAACCTGTATGCCGTGCATGGTTCACTAAGATCATGCATGCTATATAAATCCCCTGACACTGACACATCCTTTAGAAACTTTAAGACAGACAACCCTGGAAAAAAATACAGTTGATTGTAAACATAGTAATGGATACCGCTCAGAGCCTTTGTTGCAATTTTGAAGAAAAATACAAGAATTTTGCTTACGAGTTTTATCATCAATTAGTAAGACACCACACTTAAATTCTTAACTAAGCATCCCAATGTAACAAGAAATTAATAAAATGAGTCAACAATGTGTTCTGAAGGAAGGAAGGTCAACAGCATCCTGGGCTCCGTTGGGAAGAACATTGCCAGCAGGCTGAGGGAGGTGATCCTTTACCTCTGCTCAGCACCTCACTCACATCTGGAGTACTGGGTTCTGTTCTGGGTTCCCCAATACAACAGAGATATGGACATAATACAGCAAATCTAGTAAAGGGCCATGGAGATGATTAAGGAGGACGGGGACACCTGATGTACATGGGGAGGGTAAAAGAGCTGGGACTGTTCAGCCTGGAGAAGAGAAGGCTCAGGAGGGATCTCATCAATGTTTATAAATACCTGATGGGATGGAGTGAAGATGAGGGAACCACACTCTTCTCTGAGGTACCCAGTGACAGGACAAGGTTAAATACAAGAAATACAAGAAATTCCATTTAAACTTTTTTTTTTTTTTTTTGAGAAGTTGATTGAATTCTAGAATAGGTTTCCCAGAGAGGTTGTGGAATCTCCACCCTTGGAGATATTCAGAACACAGCTGAACATCCTGCTGTAGCTGACCCTGGCTGTGAGCAGAGCAGTTGGACTAGGTGATCTCCAGAGATGCTGCCCAACCCATTGGAGACAGATATTTTAGTAGGGCCTGTAGCAATAGGACAAGGGGTAATGGTTTTAAACTAAAAGAGGGTAGATTCAAACCAGTTATAAGAAAGAAATTTTTTTATGATGAGCGTGGTGAAACACTGGAACAGGTTGCCCAGAGAGGTGGTAGATGTCCCATCCTTGGAAACATTCAAGGTCAGGCTGGACGGGGCTCTGAGCAACCGGATCTTGTTGAAGATGTCCCTGCCCACAGCAGGGGGGTTGGACTAGATGACCTTTAAAGATTCCTTCATACCCAAACCATTCTATGATTCTATGATTCTGTGATTCTGTGAAAATGGAACCTTAGCTTAGGGTTGTTCCTAGAATTCATCAATCACTTCAGAAGTTAATAACAGACACAAGAAAACATGCAAATCATATAACACATGACTGATTTCTATAAAGTACTAATTGTACTAACCTAAGGAGTTCTCTGATACAGGAATTAGACCCTGCAAATATGCAATTTATTGGCTGGCTGATATTTAAACCTTTGTCTTCCTGCTTTAATTTAGATACAGAATGATTATACTTACTAATTTTACCTAGTTCTTAGCTGGTGTTGCACATGCCCTTTTACAATTCAGGGTGATCTGAGGTTGCGTTTGCATATGCCATTACGTAAAAGTATAGTCATTCATAGTTTTAAAAGTGTTATTAGAAAATGAGCACTTATTTTTCAGTGTGTTGGCAGGTCAAGTTACCTCTTCCTATTCAGATCTAGGAAATTCTCTAAAGGCATACAGAATCAAACCACAGACAGAGGCAGGCATCCCCTTAGGATGTTTGGCCTAGAGGGGGTGAGCAAGAGGAGCCTTTCAGGGAGCAAGAAGAAAGGCAGAGACCTGGACAATGTAGCAAAACACCACATTTATATGTGCATCCAGTTGTGCAGTAAGGGGTTATATATCAAAGGCCAGATCCCGGTTCAATCTGTAGGTATAGGAGCCCAGCCATTCACACAGTAATATGACAATTTATGGGGAGACACGAGTTACTCGAAGAGTAACACTCAGGCCATTTATTTCTAGGGGGTACAGGGGTGTAATTGATATAAAATGGTCTTAAACCCAGGTTACCAGCTATCACAAGAGCAACTTTTGTGTAAACAGTTAATCAAGCAACAATGGCAGACCAAATGGGAGGTAATGGGCTTTGTAGTAATTCAGAGTGTGGTCCAGATGGGAAGCTGAATAAATTCAACCTCACAAAAAAACCAAGCAGATTGACTACACCACAAATAACAGTAGACAATGATTCTGAAATGTTTTTAAAGCATAAAATGCTTCAGGTGGCAAGGGCTCTCTTTAAGTCATTTAGTCTACATGCTTCTTAAAGCAGGATCAACCACAAAGTTAGGTCAGGTTGTTTAGGGCCATGTCCAGTCAAGTTTTCAATATCTCCAAGGATGGAGTTCTCACAGCCACTCTGGGCAGCCTGCTCTAGTGCTTAATCACCCTCACTGTGAATTTTTTTTTTTTTTTTTCTTTATGTATCCAGCTGGAAGGTCTCTTGCTGCAATGTGTGTCTATTGCCTCTTGTTCTTTCACTGTGCATGGCTGACAGAAGTCTGGTTCTGTCTTTTATATAAACCCCTTTAACTTTTGATAGACTGCGGTTAGATGTCCTTGATCTTTTCTTCCCCAACCTGAATAACTCCTATTCACTCATCTTCACCTCCTGCATCATATGCTCCAGCCTCTATCATCTTGGTGGTCAATTGTTGGACTTTTTGAAGCTTGTCAGTCTCCCTTTTGTACAGGAGGAGGTGATACTGGACATAGTATCATATACATGGCCTCAAAGTATCAAAAAGAATAATTGACTTGCTGACTACACTGCTACTAACATGGTATGCAGTTAGCTTTCACTGCGGCAAGGGTGTTTTGTCCACCAGGGCTGCACAATCCTTTTCTGCAGTGCATCTTCCTAGCTGGCAGGCTGTAATGTTCCATAAGTTTATTCCATCTCAGATGGCAGGACTTTTTATTTGTCTTTGATGAATTCTTGAGCTGTTGGCCTCTATCTCCAGCTTGTCAAGGTCTCTCTGAATGGCAACCCTGCCACCCAGTGTATCAAGCAGTCCTCCCAGTCTGAAGTCTCACATCGACTTAATGAAGAAATATTCTGTCCCGTAACCAGGCTGTTGATTAAGATGTTAAATAGCATCAACTTCAGTAACACCCAAGGAACACCACTCATAACTGGTTGCCAGTTAGGTTTTGAACCATGGACCTAATGGTCCAGCCAATTTTTTTCCTGTTTGTAGTTTACCCATCCAGTCCATATCTCACCAGCTTGGATACAACGATGCTATGGGAGACATTGTCAAAAGCCTAGACGCTGCTAAAGCAAATGTCATTCACTGCTCTCCCAGCCATCTTCTCAGACAAGGCATAACCATTGGTATGGCACAGTTTGCCATTATTAGACCTATGCTAGTCATTCCAAATTGCCTTCTTGGCCTTAATGTGTCTTGAACTGGCTTCTAGGAGGATTTGTTCCATAACCTCCCAGGGACCGAGGTGAGGCTGACTGCCCTGTTGTTCCCCAGATCCTCCTTTTTGTTCTTTTT
>NW_009199938.1:26633-38034 GCF_000690835.1 Fulmarus glacialis | reverse complement strand
CAGGAAGAATCTACTAGTCACCATGACCTTTCAAAGACCACAGATGAAGTCCTTAGAATTACATTGGCCAGCTCCCTCAGCACCCTCATATGCATCCCATCTGCTTGCATGGACTTGTGCATATCCAACTGTATTAAACAGCGCCTAACTCAAATAATTCTCTACTATGGATACTACCTCTCTCCCTCAAGCTCATCTACTAGGCACAGAGATCTAGGACGCCTGAGACCAGTCCTTACTAGAAAAGATTAGACAAAGAAGGTAGCAAGTACTTCAGACTTTTCAGTATCCTTCATCAGTGACAGACCTCCCCATCCAGCAAGCCAAAATTTTTCTTTGGCCCTCATTCTGTTTCTGATGTAACTTTAGCAGCCCTTCTTATTCTTCCTCCTCTTTTATTCTCCTTCCTATCTCTCTCCATTTTAACTCCATATGAATTTTCATCTTTCTAATTCCATTTCAGCATGTCAGAGCATGATTTTATATCCCTCCCTGGTATCCCATCTATAGTTCCATTTCCCATACATACTTCCACTTCCTGTGTGCATAGGCAAGTATATCCTGTGGGTGATGATCATCTTCTTTCAGACTAGCCTTAGGATAACAAGATCTCAGATTATGGATTTTCTTTATAGTAGTCATGAGAAGAACGATGTCTTATCTATCATTTTATTTGTGATTCTAGGTTGTTTTTTTAATGGTAGCTCTCTGAAGAACTTCTGAACAAATGAACAGAACATGTAATTCTCTCTCAAACCATGTTTAAATCTAGGCTGAAGGATCAAACTTTACCTGCAGACACTGTAAAATTAAAAGAACAATCAGATCTTTCTCCTGGCGATTCTGACATAATATCCTTTTTAACTCTGTAACAGACGTGCTTTAAACAAATCATGAGAGAAAAGAAACAAAGTTTCCCAGGTGAAGGTTCATTTTCCTTCATCCTCACTGAGAAACAGCTGGAATGCAGATAATGTACACTCCTCTAGTTTCCTATACACTCTCATTATGCTTAATGACCTAGTCAGTACAATTTTTAACTTCATCTATACTTTGCACATATCTAACCATGTCTTCATTTTCTCATAATTTCCTAAAATATTTTTTATCTCTTTTACTTGCAAATAAATCCTTATCTGGTCACAGAAAAATCAATTCTCTAAAACAGTCCTGGTTAGTTCCATTACGATAAAAATTATTTAGGTTAAAGAAATTAGGATATTTCAAAACAAGTAAATTGAACTAAAATATGTACAAGACAATTTAAATAACCTGTTTTCTTCACATCATTAGTCTCACCTTGATATCGTTGTCAGAGAACAATGATTCAAATGGTATGGAACAGAATCATGAGATGCATAATGAAATAGAGATGCTGGCCCAGACATAAGGCAGAGAAACTTTCTGGTTCATGATGTTTCCTACTTACGGATTTCTGAACAAACATAACCATTTGATTCTATGGAGCAAAGTTTTTCTGATTCCCTTCCAGCTCTTTTGAGACAATTTATAGCTGCAGGGTGTACTGAAGGCAGAATTCAGTGAACTGTCCAAATGCATAATTGAAACTGCATAACCATAGGATTTAGTACAGGGTCACGATAGTGGTGAGATATTTTACCACTTGGATCTTAAGTGCTTCACTGGCTTAGATTTTATAGAATGCAAATGTAGGAAAAAAAAAAGGTAAAAAGAGGGAGTTGCAATTACTGTGACAGGAAGTTCAATGTTTTGACAGTGATCCAGAGATGGCAAATTAGACGTACATATAAGCAAAACCAAGAAGGTTCAGAATTAAATACCAGAAAGCTGATCTGGAAGCAATATAGAGGTCAAGATCAAGAAAAGCCCTAATGGAATTAATCTCATACCCAGAAAGACTTTATCCTGAAGGACCAAGTAGGAATGTTAGATGCAGTCAAACAATGAAAATGAATGAGGTACATTCTTGTGAAAATGGAAGAAGAGACTAATTAGAATTGAGTGTAACGGTCTTTGACTTCCATACAGACCGGCTGTTCTCCATCATAAAACAACCAAGACTGAAATGAACAAATGAAGATGTTTTACAGTAGGAAGCATTGTGGGGTAGTGTAGATGAAAAAAAGCTGTAAAGTCGCTCTTAAATTTAAAAATAATAATAAAAAAAGATCAGAATAAAATCAAAATTCAAAGTAGGAAATTTAAATCTTTTAAAAATATGCAAAGAGATAAGAGTAGCTTTAAATTCAAAAATTTTAAACAGATCAAGTATTCTGAATATCTGTCCAACAAAATCAGAAGATCTGTGTTTTATGAAAGCTCAGTACTCACATTCAAAATAGCCTGGAAGACCAGCCAAAAGCACATATGAAGGAACAGTATTATCTCTAGTGATTCTATAAACTTGCTTGAAAAGGATAGTTTAGCAATGGCATAATCTCAGCTGAAAGACTATGAAGGTTAAAATGTGTTTGTTCAGAAGGAATTTGAATGAAGCTAGTAGATAACTAGATATATTATTGTGGTAAGCCAAAGGAAAAGTGGGTAGAGATAGAATTATTGAGTGTGGGACCCTTACTTGTTATGCAAAAGGGGACCAGTGATTTGCTAAATAAGATTCAGAGACCAGATGTCTAAGGAAGTGTATGAGGGATCAGACAGAAGCAGGGAATGGTTTAGCAAAAGGAAAGTTGAGTTAAAGAGGAGAACGATCGTTAATGGGAGACTTAGAAATCAAGTCAATGAACTAAAGGGAAATTACCAGGAGTGAGGGGAGAAAACGTACAGACTGTGAGATACTGATGAATTCTTGCTGTATCAACTTACTGCCAGCCGAGCATTTTAACTGTACACATCCAGCACAGTTTTCAGTTATTTTGCTCACACACCAAAATTGCCTTTTTATGATAACATTGATGTATTCTACAGGAGTATTGAGTATAAACTTAAATTAAATGTTTTCCCTTGGAAAAATAATTAAACTTCTTATTCATTTTAGAGCATATCATGGTGCATTTTAATTTGGAAAGAAAAAAGGATAACACCAAATTACACTAATAACCAAAGTAATACTAATAATTTTGAAATTAAAAAGATAAGAGTTCATTGATTGTGAGAAATTAGTCTGTAACAGCAGGTAGCAGGAGATTTCATTTCACTGAAGAATTTCTATTTTGTGCCTTCAAGGGATTTAGTGTTTTATGTTTAAATGAATTTGAAAAAAGTCTTGAAGGCATCATAACATGTACATACAAAATGTCACAGTGCACCTTGTCCTTTCCCTGTCTAGCCTCCATGGCCTGTGTGACCCTGACTGCATACAGCACTTAGCTTGTATAGTTCCCAAGAAAGCATCTAACTTGTTTTTCCTGAAACAGTTAGTGCTCACTCAAACATATGTAGTATTCTTGGACCTGAACTCCCAGATATGCACACCTGGAGTTGCCAACATCACATACGAATACCTGTGATGGGTGGTGGGCTGACCTTGGATGGCTGCAGATCCCCACCAGTCTCTCTATCAATCACTCCCGCTCCTCAGCAGGACAGGGAGGAGAAAAAAAGATGAAAAGCGCACGGGTTGAGATAAGGACGGGGAGGTCACTTTCCTATTACCATCACAGGCAAAACATATTCAACTTGCGGAAAAATAATTTAATTTCTTGCCAATTAAAATAGAGTAGGATAGTGAGAAACAAAGACAAAAACTAAACCGCCTTCCCCTCATCCCCACCTCCTCCTTCTCTGCTCTTGGTGTTTACAGGGCTGTTTCTCAATTTTTTTTTTTTTTTACTCACTCTGTTGTGCACCACTTTGCCCTTTCTTACATACATTTCCCTGAGACTCTACCACCTTGGCTGTGGGGCTCAGCTGTGCCCTGCGGGGGGTCAGTTGGAGCCGGCTGGAACCGGCTGCGGCCGGCACGGGGCAGCCCCGGCCTCTCCTCACAGAGGCCGCCCTGCAGCCCCCGCTGCTGCCAGCGCCTTACGCCGCACTCCCAAAACAGATGCAGAATCAAGCACAACTGAAACGTACCTAGTTTGTGCTCCAGGATTTCTGGGGACGTGGTGGAGAGCAGGGGGTTCCCAGCACTCCTCCTTTGGCAACAACAGGCTTTGATTAGTCAGCATTTACATTTAGGCAGTGATCACATAGTCCTTTCCAGTTGTTTCTGCAGCGCGAGATTACAGATGCACCAGCACAGCCTGGGAAGCTGTTTCGGAATTTTGTTATTTGAACTGATCCAGCCACTTTGCGAGATGTATTGACAAAATATATTTCTCTTTCCTAAGGCTTTCTACAGCCATATTTTTAGCCAGTCCACCTGAGACACTTCCAGCTGAGCATACTTCTTTCTTCGAATCCAGCCTGTATCAAGCTGCAGGACTAGCACAACTGATGTGCTCTTCCTGTTTATAGTTCAGTAGCTATTTTAGCAGGATGTAGGAAAATGCCGAGGAAGATGTAGAATATCTCAGCGGTATTTTCTACTTCCAGATCTTTAAGAAGAATTAGTTCATGCTTATGATAAGAATATGTCATGACTTCCCATATGCAAACTGGAACACTTAAAGCATGAACCCTGCCCAGACAAGCGAGATTGCATTGTCATAATGACTGCATGTAGTCACTCGTGCTAGAGGGGCATTTATTTGACACCCACCTCCGCCAACTTCCTCAAGATATTTTAATGCCTGAAGATTTCAGATGCTTCTCCCTAACCATGCTGCCTGCAGGACTTGCAAAGGTAAGCAAAATCCTGCTGTACCCTTCTGTGCGGCAAGACAACATCTTCTAACAGTTATTTGGCTCATCTCAGCAACCCAAATGATGGCTGCATTTTCATTACAAGGTGGACAGAAAAAAAGCCTTCTTTAAAGCAAAATCATGCTTCTTTCCGTATCTCCAGCAATTGTAACACTTTTGACAATATCTCATGCAGTTGAGTCTGGAGTCGAAGCACATACACACTGGACATAAGGGTTTTACCTGGAGGCAGTTAAGAGGAAGCAAAGAATAAAACACAGGTTAGAGCTGAGGATAAGCTTTTATGGGATATATGCCTGAGCATGACAACACTATAGCAATAGTGAGGACTATGACAATGTACTGCAGTGACTGGGAAAGAAAATTAGCTTCCTCAGGATATAATTTGAGTATGCTTGTTTGTTTTACCAGAGCTATGTTATAAATATGTTCTGAAGAGTGCCAATCACTTGTAAAGCAATCTCAGAATGATATGCATTCAATTACAAAATAGTGTCCTGGTGTGAAATCTGGAAGACTTTTTCGTAAACCATTTAAAACTGGACTGTATAAATACCTAGACAGCACTTTGTAGAGAGAATCATACCCTGAGAAGAGCATTACCTTAACGACCCAATAGATGGTTTGATTTTCTAATTTGTATGACAGAGCTGTCTCCTAGTGTACATAACTAGAGGGCTGTACAAATACATGCATTTTACTTACTATATTTAGTAACAGCCTCTCAGGAACCTGGAAATATTAATTTCCTTATTCTTCTGTACTTCTGAAATGTTTTTCGCAATATTTCAAGTGCTGTATTTACAAATGAATTATCTAGATCTAATCCACATTATTTCAGTGAGAAATGAATTCCTCATTTACTAATAGCAGCATTCAAATATTTATGGAGCCAGTGATCATGATCCCTAAATTCTCATAGTGAAGACTGATAAACATAGACACAAGGTCCAGGCAATACATATAACCAGGCTAAGGCTACAGTTACAAGCAGTTTGCTTCCTCCTCTTGCACAGCAACACTGCTGGCAGTTTCATCAGAATTGTATATTTTTCTGGTGGTACAATAGCCACTGCTGGAGGACAGTTCACTGCCTTTACAATTAGCAAGTAGTGCCTCATAGTAGGATTAGGTTGGTAGAGCCAAACAGTCAATGCTGAGGACCTGATGTTGATGTTATATATGTTTCAGAGATTGTTACATTAAAACTAGTTTGGTCCCATGAACTGGACGCTTTTAAGCAGCTGGAGTGCCTGGGAGCACGTCGTCAGGTTAGTTTTGTCCAAAAGGAGTTTCACTTGTGTGCAGAGTGACTGCTCCGTGGTGCCAACAACTGCCTCCGTGACACCAACAAATGCAGTAAAGGAGCTAATGGGGAGATTCACCTCAAAAACACTTCTCTGATCTTAACTCAAATCCTAAAGTGAACATGTCCTGCCAGAGATTCCTCACACAGAGTTTTGGGCTTCTTTTTGTTTCTATGTGACAATATCGTATGGTGACGAGTAAATTCTGTATTTAGTTTCTTGGAAACATAATGATAGTTAGGGAGTAACTTCTTCATATAAAAGAACATATAAAAGAACTTTGTTAACAGAGCATGATAGAGTGATGTTTATATTACAAAAAAAGCAGTAAAAAAGGCAGTATCAGATGGGGTCAGCTCCATGTATCCAAGCTTAACACAAAAAAAATTCTTCGTGATCTTTAAGTCAAAATAATCCTCATTCTAACCTGCATTGCAAATGCTACTGAAACTCAGAGACTGCAGTAGTGTCAGCAACTGCTTGAGGGGAAGCATTAACAAGTGGATTCTGCCTCTAATATTCCTTCAAAGGCCTGTTGTGCAGGGAATTTCTGTGAAGCTATGAAGCTGATCTGGAAGGGGCAAGGAGATGAGCCGTATAACCTTAATAACCCTTAAACTACTAGACTGAACAGCTCTAGGTTGACAAGTGTTTCCATAAGGTGGAAACAAGGGTAAAATTTGCCCCTGAAGTAATAAAATAATATGGAAAGTTACTTCAGTACGTCAAAGGCTAGATAATGAAAGCAAGGAAGAGAACAGAAAAGGGGAGATGGGTTGATTTGTTTACTTGTTTTTGTATTCTATGTAAACAGAAAAGAAGGATTTTTCATGTTCTCTGCAGTCAACACCGATAAGGCATACAAATGCTATCAAAGCCAAGAATTTCCAAAGGAATTATCACCTCAGCGTTTGCGTATTTTTCAGATTTAGAGTGAAAGCAGCAGGACTTCCTTGCCCAAATCAGTAAAGAGTATAATAAAAACGTATATGGAAAGTAAAATCTCTTAAAATTTGACTTATTAAGATACCTTCGACCTATTGCCATCCTATAAGATTATGCTTTATTACTACTATTATACATGTGTGGATATACATACCTGTATAAATACACAACCGTGTAGCATACAGAACTATGTAACATTTTGTTCCTGCACTACAGCTTAATGGCTACAGGATGTGCCCATTCAAAAATGTTTAGGAGTTCAAAAGTTCAAGCCCAGTCCACTTTCCTCCAGACTCTTTATTTCTCATGTAGAATTCCGGTTCAGTTCTCAGCCGATACAGGAATGACCTGTGGGAACAATTCCTTTTTTTGTCTTTGGTAAAGACCCTGATGGGCATGTAATAAAACACTTAACCCTTACCAGCAGTGGTGTGAGAATGTGCCTTGCTTGAAAGACAGATTTTGCATAACTCTGCTCTCCCATTAATCACAATCTCTATGCTTTCCATGTCACACAATAAAGCTCTTTTCTAAAAATGAAAACCTCTAGTTCTTGTCCAGTGTAGAATTTTTGTTTTGCATTATAAATTGTAAATTTAAAATAGAATTTTAAGATTCCATGTATGCCATTTACTCAGTAAAATAGGAGTTGCAATATGTGCATAAATTCTTTAATGTTTGTGGTTGTTTATCTGGCTTATCCATTTAGCATAAGGGATATGGATAATTGTGAAAAGGAGTTAGTTAGCAGTGGGCTGAGAGGCTGTAAATATTTTGCCTACATATATTCTATATATGAAAAGGTTGCCAAAAAGGAAACACAATATACAAGCATTTCTCTTATTACATATAGTTGCAAGCTTTCATTCTGAAGGCATAGTGTTTTTAAATTGTTAACTATAATTCCTTTCCATTCTTCATAGAATAATGAAGAGCAATAAAAAGATAGTTCTGTAAAATATTTTAATTTATGCACATTTTAGAAACTAATTTAGTAAATGAGAAATTGCAAGACATCTTTTTCAACATATTTTCCAACATCTCCAGGGCAAGTCTGATGCTGCTCATCATCACCATTATAATTTAACACTTACTCTCTCCAACTTTCTCCATATTTTACTGTTTTGTATATGTACGTTATCTAAGTATGTCTTACGTTTGTTTCTTTTTCACTGATGTTATTAATCATTGCAATGAACTTACTCATGACAATAACTCCATAGCATTTTCAGTCCTGTTGCAATTATTCCAATTGCATCTGGGTGGAAAGAATTAGAATCAGAATAATAAGGCTGAGAAGCTTTAACAGCTTATTTTAAAAAATACGGAAAGAGAGAACACAGGGAAAATATAGAGACCGATCTTTCAGCACAGAAGTCAATGAGAAATTTGCCTTTGAGGGTCTGGCATTCAAGGTATCAATTCCAGAAAAAATATTTAGGATAAATCATCTTAAAAGAGGAAGAAATATTCTTGAAAAAACATGTTTTAAGGGGTTGGAGAGTCTGAGGTAGAGAAAAAGTAGAAGAATTTTGCTTTTTATCTGCAACAAGATTGTGAGAAGACGTAAAGACAATTTGGATTGCCTCCTGAAAAGTCTTCACCTACAAATAGCACAGAAGATCAAAGGTGCTCAAATCACTTTTTGAAACAGTCATGGTACTTTGCTCAGCCTTTGTTTTGTAAAAATTCAGACAAAGACTTAAGTTCATTTAATCATCATCAAAGGTAAAGAGAATCAGAAAACAGAAAATGCAGAAAAAAAATAGTAACCATGCAACAGTTTGTCTTCCAATTTTATGCATGCTGTCATTTTAGATTTGGCTTGCAGGTAGGAAATAAAAAAAATTTCCATTAGACATTTTTTATTACAAGAACTAAATAATAACTACTAATCTTTCAGTGCCTAAACCCTTGAAAATGGACATTTTTCAAGCAAAATGGACATTTTCAAGCATTTCAGGTTTCAGTTAATTTAAAAAAAAATGGGGAAACCCTCCAAAATTTGCATAGAGTTGTACTCACTTTTAAAGGCAATGAATTTGATAAAAATTTTTTTCATTAAATCAAATTTACATTGCATTTGAAAAATACATATTTGTAGAATTTCACTGTTAATCCTTTCTGACCCTTCTCTACTATGAAATTACCCTATCACCTTTTGCCCATCTCAGATTAACACATAGTAACCCAACAGGAACTCCAGTAGATTTTGCAGTAACAGAAGTTTCAGTCAGTTGCCTATTAAATAAAAAAATATGAAAAAGATGCTGCTTTGACATAAAGTTCTGAAAATTACCACAGTTAACACTGCATCATTTACAACTCTTATTAATGTTGTTAGGTAGTTTTTAACTTTTCTGCAGCACCAAAAACATGCTAAGTGTTTCCCAGTCAATTAGCAATTGCTAATTCATCTCTCCATGATGTATCACTATACACATTCAGATAAATTGGCAGAATTATGGAAAATTATATGATAAAAGAATACATATGAACACCTATGCATGTATATCTCTGTTGGTTCTATAAAATGCTTTTAAAATATGTTTTTGTATGCCATTTGTCTACCCTTCATAATTACAAGAATTTAAAAAAAGAAAACCTCAGAGGTTTGGTTCTTATTTGAATAGATGTTTAACATTATGTTTTTTCTTTAATCAAACCAAACTTCTAATTATAATTATAATTCTGCAGATTAATGGTAAAACAGGATGACAGTGACATAATACCCTCACAAAATGGGTTATACAAACTGCAGCTCTACAATGCTTGAGTTCATGTAAATTCTTAAAAACTACCAAGTCATTTGAAAAAAATACATTTCTACAATTGTATTTGTAGCTTGTTGAAAATAGTATTAAAGGATTGTTAAATTGTATTCTTCACACTTGCTCTTTTTCATTGTAACTGTGGTTTTACAGATGTAGGGAATAGAACTGCTGTGACCATACTCACATCTTAAGTTCATCAAAGACAATTTGGTCTTGAATGAAAAAAAAAATTACACAGCACTGTGTAGACTATTATTATCTAGGCTTTTTTTTTGTTTTAATCTGCCAATGAACGATGATTTTTAAATTATTACTACTGCCATATTATCCTGCAGGCCATTATTAATAGTATTTGGTTAAAGGTGTATGTTGCAAGAGATCATATTACAGTTAGATCTGACTAATTTGACTCATTTTAGAAATTATTTTTCAATTTCAGCTCTTTTAAAAACACATCATGTATTTTTGATCTACTTAGTAAAATCTTCTGGATGCTAAGATAGATGGATATCTTTAACACAAGGTTACCAAATGTGAGATCTTTTTCAAAAATCTCCTTATTTCCATGACATGTAAAAACATAAAAACATCAATGGGTCAGAGAGAAGAGTCCATTTTGTGCCCATTTATCCTGGACTGCCAATCACCAAAATCTTTTTCAGGAAACCAATAAACGTGCAAATTCTGTTTCTTTTAAAAAATCAGCTGACATCCTGGATATTTGTCTATAAGTAGTTTTCCTGCTTTGTGCAATAATGCATTAAAACTGCTTAAATGGTCACCTCCTTCTTCTGTTGGGCCCTCTAATGAAAGGATGAAGACTTTGGCTTTTATTGTTAAAGAGTGGCCGACTCTATTGCCCCCAGAAAAGCTTTAAAACCTCAGCTGAGACATACAGTGCAACTTCAAAGTTGCTCCCAAAATGTCCTCCCAGGTTGCAGAGAATTGCAATAGAAATAAGATTGGAGAATCAATGGGAGTGTCTGGATGTGGAAACAGCAGAAGAGGGATGTAAGAAAAACAATGTTTATAGCACCTAGATGAGCAGGTCAAGAAGACCCTTGCACTGGTACCTTCAGTGTACTCAGGACAAGAAAATTAAGGACAGCTCACATCCTGAACAGGATGAGCACCTTAAGACACAAAGGTACAGAGACAAAGGAAAGAGAATCAATTCAAATGGTGCATAGAGGTTGGACAGGACTGAAAGGAAAAAAAAAAAAAAATTAACTGAGGTCAGCTTCTAATGGATATAAAAAGGACATCCAAAACTATCATGGTTGCCAATCTAGGAAGAAGCCAAGAGACGTGATAATGACTCAATAGACAGTGCTCCTTGTCCTCCATGTCATCACAAGGAATCCTGGCCAGCCCACCTGGGTACATACCCCTTAATCCTTGAATGCTGGACAGTCTACTTGGACAAACACATGCTCTGCTTGTTATGAGAACGTGTGTATCAGAGTGAATGAAGCATTTTTTGTTTCAAAATAAAACCATGTTCCCCTCCTACAAAGCCTCAAGGGAAATTTTGTTACATTGTTTTTACCAGAATTCAACACTATTTCCTACAAGGTCTCAAGATGCTAAGAGCTAAGAAGTTGTAATCACCAGGTACTAATGGCA
>NW_009199938.1:10318-26131 GCF_000690835.1 Fulmarus glacialis | reverse complement strand
TCTGCCCCAGCGTGGGGCCCCTCCCCCAGGACACAGTCCTCCACAAACTTCTCCAGTGTGGGTCCTTCCCATGGGCTGCTGATCTTCAGGAACTGCCCCAGCATGGGTCCTTTCCATGGGGTGCAGTCCTTCAGGAACAGACTGCTCCTGTGTAGGTCCCCCACGGGGTCATAAATCCTGCCAGGAGCCTGCTCCAGGGCAGGCTTTCCATGGGGTCACAGCCTCCTTCGGGCACATACACCTACTCCAGCGTGGGGTCCTCCATGGGCTGCAGGTGGGTATCTGCTCCACTGTGGATCTCTATGAGCTGCAGGGTGACAGCCTGCTTCACCATGGTCTTCACTATGGAAGAATCTCTGCTCTGGCGCCTGCCTCCCCTCCTCTCCTTCCTTCTTCACTGACCTTGGTGTCTGCAGAGTTGTTTCTCTCACATATTCTCACTTCTCTCTTCCAACTGCTGTTGCACAGCAGGTTTTTTCCCCTTCTTAAATATGTTATCCCAGAGGAGCTACCACCGTCGCTGATTGGCTCAGCCTTGGCCAGCGGCGGGGGGGTCTGTCTTATTGGACATAGGGGAAGCTTCTAGCAGCTTCTCGCAGAAGCCACCGCTGTACTCCCCCCACTACCAAAACCTTGCCAACTCACTACATTGTCCAAAGAGAACCTGCAATTTTTCTATATGGAAACAATCATTTCAATATTTAAAATTAAAACCAGTAGTTTTTCCCACTGAGTGTCCAACAGGATTCATATAAATTAGTTGTACAACAGAATAATCTGACATCATGCATCAGAAGTTTCAGCAACTGACCCTATTTGAATGTTATTTTTAAGTTGTTTCCTTTTCACTGTTCAGAAGTTCCAGTATTTGGTTTTATTTTCTTGTAAGTCTACATAAAATGTTCAGTACTTAAGAACAACAAGGGCACAAATCTATTACCATTTTCTTTCAGGGAACAAATGTTTCACTACTCTTTTAATGTTGCTTTGATTTAGAATTTGGTTTTGCATATTATTTATTTGTTTATTTATTTAAAGCAAGAAAAGCAATGAACACCTGCATTTAAATGCCTTTTTGACCAGGAAAAACCTAATTTATGGTTTTCGGAAAACATCTTGAAGTGAAAACTAAAATGGTAACATGTAAATAGGCACTATTCTTATATTTTACATGAACACAAATACAGAATGGAGAATGTTTTACATTTGGACTGTAACTCCACCCGATACCTTTAGACAGCTATGGATGGCCTGTGTATACATATAAAGAAGCAATAGGATCAATTTTGTTTCAGATGAAGGGGTCTTACACACCGATCTGTCTAATAGAATTGATGTACTTCTGAGGAGCACCATAAAGCAGCACTTCAACAAATAAAGGTCTAGCTGCAAAGCTGTGATATGAACAAAAAGACAAATACTTGCAAATTAATACTTTTCAAGTGCAAAAAAGGGGCAAAAACATTACACTCTAGCAATGTCTTATCAACCTGTTGTGAGAGAAAAGAGAAAAAGCTTCTACAAACGTACTGTTGGCAGTAACCAGGAAAATGGTGCAAAGTTCATTTATATTCACAGAGATTAAGGAAATAGAGTCCATAAATATTGAGATCCTTGAATATAGTTGGATCCTGCATATCCTCAAGCTTTCCTGAAATTAAAAAAAAAAAGCAAATAATAAAGGTCAAAGGTGGAGATATTACAGTCAGCTAAATTCACTTTGCACCATGAAAAACAGAATTTCCTCAAGGGGCACAAAGCCAACAGAAATAATAAAGACACTACCCATGTCAGCCACCTGATACTTTACTTTATACAAAGGGATAGGGACAGGAGAGATTTTTGTTATTTCCAATGCTTCATTGATTTCAGGTCACAGAGTATGCTTGTACCAGAGGTACAAGATGTTGTTGACCTCATCCTGCAACTGCAACTTGATCTGGAGTCAAGCAGCTGGTGCCTATGGACCTCTTTAATGCATTTCCACTGCAAGTAAGTAGTTTTTCCTTCAAATAATAGAATGTATAGAGACACGGGCAACTTCACAGCAGCATTTTTCTCTCAGACATACATATGCACACACATAAGTGCCACTGTCTTCCAAACAAAGCACATTTTCCCTCCTTTCTCCTAAAATTACATCCATTCATAATCACAGAGCTAGCAAAGTTCGAAATATAAAAGAACTATTACATAATTTACACTATCCTTTTGCCAGTGCTGGGTTGTACCTTATAAATTATTTCCTTTTTTGTTTCAATGTTTCCTTTTTTTTGTTTTAAAGTTTCAAGTCTAATTGATATCACCATGAGAAAACTATTTCTCTCCTTTCAGACTAAATTTTCATTTTATGAATTTCACACTTTCATATCCATTTATAATTTTTGTTGTTACTCTTTGGAGCCACTTTTTTCATGAATTTACAACTTGCAGACAGATAAGCTGTCTTTCTTCACATCTACCTTTAAAAAAATGCTGGACCAAATTAATCAATTTTGTAACACACTATTATTCAGTAAAGCTGTTAGATGGCATAGGACTAGTTCTTCATAGTTAAGGCCTGACTGTTACACGACTCAATTTTCACTTTTCTTTGGTCACAAATCATAAATTACCGTATCTCTCTACAGCGACCTTGTAGTGCGTACTAAATGGAGGATTTATTAATGCATTATGAACGATATATGCCATCATTTTGCCATGAAATCAGAACCCTCTTTTTCAAAAAATTGGAAAAAAGGATTATTTGATTTGATTATTTTATTTGATTTGATCAAAACATAGCTTGTATATGAACCGTTGATCCATCACATTCTGTCATGCTCTGGAGAGCAAGAGAGTCTCTTTATCTCCATATCATCTGCATTTGTGATGGTAAATCTCTTAAAAGGAATACCTTTGACAAAAGGTAAGGGAAATTCACATAAAATCTTGCCCTTTTGATATAATCTGAAACAGGCGGATCTGGAACCAATTTATTGAGTGTAAATTACTGCCAACTTTGCTTGGAATAACAAAATGCTCCAGAGATTTCTGAGATATGCAGCCATAGGGAGCTATCTGGCTACGTGAGGATTTTTATATGTTTTTTAACACATCTTTCAACTTAATCAGATACACAAAAGCACAACCTAGCACTCAGGGAAATTATGTGGATTTGTCACACTGCCTGAAGGACTTTGGGATCCATGAACCAATGATCCACAGGGAAATTCAAAATAATTTGACTTTGCTCTCTAATAATTTGACTGTTCTAGAAAAGCAGACATTTGCATTTTGCTAAACTCCCAACTAAAATAGAAAAATATGGTTTCCACATTGATATACCAATAAACTTCTTACACCTTTTTTCTGTTCTGGAATAATGAAATTTATTGGGTTTGCCCAATAGTGTTCATCAGTAGTTCAATTTTAACTGGTAACTTAATATTCCTGAGATACACTAAAAGCTGCTGTCCTTGGCATTGCTTGTTTGCCATTGACCAGGAAGAAAAAAACTCTCTTCAGTGAATTACGGGACACCCTTGCATTACTACACTGGTTCAAGTAGTACAGAAATCCTTTTCAACCACCCTTGAGGACTTTTGTATCACAATATACTTTTGTGTCACAGTCACCACATTTATTTTTGACCAAGGCCATCAAAGTGTATGTAACTTGAAGCTGAATCTCCCAACATATTTTCTTAAAGACATAAAACACCACACTCTCACACAAAACCATTGATAGTTATTAAAACAAGGCAGTTTTAAAACAAAATATGAAATGTAACATTAAGAAAATAAATACTATTTTCCTAATCCAGAAAAGATTCCACATCATATTTCCATAGTGTCTGCCCATGCTCAGGTATATGTATGATTCATATGTTCATAATTCCAAACTGAAAAATTAAGTATTGCTGTTTTACAAAAAAGATTCTTTTCTGTACAAAAGCATGACAGAGTAGGAGAGAGTATTTGCCAATCTCCAGGCTGCCACCTTTTAAGAAGATGCTCTGCAACAGGGGTCTCTCAAGAGTGGTAAGATTTTCAGGTTTAACTCTGGATTAACTACCAGGTTTCATAATGTGAAAGTCATGAAAGCTGAAGCTGTATTATCATTTCTAACATGCTGGGCTTGCTGCAGATCTGAGCATCAAGATCAGACTATATCTGTGACTGGGCTCACTTTTTTTTGGGGGGGTGTGTGTGTCTTTTTTTTGAAGGGAACCTGTAGGCTCTCCCACTTCTGAGCAACCATAGATGTAGGACTACATGGTACGTAACTGGCAGGTAATGTGAAGAATTTTGAGGAGGTGATGGTAGTTCAATTGAGCTTTTTAGGATCTTAAAAAGTTATTACGAGTTTATACAGTTAAGATAGTAATTAGGACCACTAGATCTGTTTTAAATTGTGATGTTTATCTAGATAATGGTACCAAAAATTTTATACAAACTTCTTTCTAAGGCAGGTTAGCTATCAGCATCTTTCAGGATGTGCAGTTCTGAATTGGATTCTAGTTTGAAACAAGATAAACAGGCATTTCTGGCCAAAGATAACTGGAAAAGATGTAGGAAATAAACACCTCCCATATGAATACCAAGGACTGCATCATTTCCATTAAAAAACAAAGTATAGTAAGTTCCAGCAAAACACTTCATCAAATAAAAATGGTAGTCCTCATGTCAGAGGAATAAAAGAAGGAATAAATGTATAATACATCTAAAATATCAAAATCACAAAAAGGCAACAAACTTCACAAAGCCTAGAATTTCAGTGAAAATAATTGACTGTTGGTTTTTCTTCTCTATGATCTGGGAATACTGAACATTTAGAACCCAAACAACAACAAAAAAAGTATATAAGATTAGCCCTCAGATGCTGTAAATAAGCAAACCTTGCTAAATATTGATGTGAATCATTAGGGTTTGTTGAAAAACCAAAGCTCTTTCAAACATGTCAGTGAATACAATGCCACCTCCCTTAGGCAGCAAGCAGGTCTTAGTGGGTCTAAAGTATGACATCCAATAAATGAGACACTGGCCAAAATTTTGTAAAGCATACCAGATCCACCTACTTATTTTATCAAAATTAACAGTCCATGTATCAAGTCTACATAAAGAATGGACTACAAAAAGAAAAATGTTTTTTAAAGGCTTATGCTAAAAGCTCACACATAATAAATTGAATTATATTCAATGTATCCAATTTTAAAAGCATAAGAGTCTGAAATGACCTCAAGGACTAACACCTGTTGGTCCTGGTGTATTAAATCTGAGGCATGGCTTCTTTAAGGAACCCTCCAGCCTAATGGACATATGATTTATACAACATTAAAACCTCATGCCAAAAGCTGGTTAATGGTAATATAACACAGAAAATCACCTAATCTGTCTTTCAGTAAATCTAACATACCATACAGAAAGAAAAAGATGCTACAATTTTTAGGTGATGCTATTTACTTTAACTTCTTCACTTTGATGTAAAAGTCAAACTATTGTCTGGCTCTGGGCAGCAAACACTGGACAGCATCAGATGAGCTGCTCAAGCACAGAGGCCACGTCCAAGAAACTGGAGGAGACCAAGAGTGACCTCCTTAGAGGCGAGTTGCTGAGAGGAGGGATTCACAGAACCTCAATTAAAGTCAGAGCTACAAGACCACAGACACGGAAAGGAGCCCCAGCCAGTGCAGAGATGGGGGCAGGGAGGTGGTGGAGTGGGAAGGATTTGATTTTTCCAGAAATCACACATTTCAAAAAGTAGGGTAGTTTGTGAATTCAGTGTCAGATCAATGAAACTTAAAAATATACAAATGTGTTATTCATGGTTCCTTATATTAGCATTACAGGTGTTTTTCATCTCTTCACCTGGAACAATATTCAGTTCAGGATTTTTCATCCTGCTTCCACCAGAAGGAAGGAATAATTAATCCTACAGAAGTGGGAAATACATTGCCTCTGGAAGTTCCTGCAGAGCTTAGAACTCAACAGGAGCCTGGACCCAGATGCTCTGCCTCTTACAGGAGCAAGTGTGTCGTTTCCACAGTAAGAAATTCATGGCCTCCAGCTACCAATGACTTCAGCACTTATAGACTCCATGCCTCCCTCTTAGTCTTTTACCTATGTCAAAGCAGGTGTCTTGGCTCTCAGCTCCTTCTGACTGCATTCGTAGACAATTCCTGCTGAGTTTGGAGCCATACCTGCCTTTTTTTTAACTTCAAGCCCTGAAGATAATGCACAATTTGATTAAACCAAGCCAAAATTGCTATAAAAATACCCAAAACAAATTATAGATCAGAGCACATTTTTTTGTACAGGGAAGGCAACTATACCATAACACTATTCCTTCTTTGATTTATGAGACTGAATTACAGAGGATGGGCTATGCAGTCTTAGTTAACATATTGCTCATCTTAATTGTGTAAACAATGTCAGATAGGGGGTAAGTAAGAAGCCTCACTCCTCCTGTTCTTAAACCTTTGTGTAATCATAACCACAACGCAGCCATCAGGACACTCTAAGAATAGTGCTCACCTCCTCAAAAGCAGTTAGGTAACTAAGGCCTTCTCTCCACTCTATCATAGTTAAAATAAGAGCAAGGGAAAGATTTTTTTTTTTTTTTAACCTGTGAGCTGTAAATATTTTTTACCCATATATTTTACCTGTATATTTAATGTAGAGCTGTACATTTTTACCTGTGAACTGGGCTGTGGGGAAAAGATAGTGTTTAACACAATCTCAGCTAATTACAGATCCAGCGAACTATTTGTATGTTGATGTCAACACTTGCAGCACTTTGGGGATAGGCTACGGATTTTTATTTTGGCAGTGAGTAGCAGTTAACCATCGATCCAACAGAGAGAAGGATGCTATTTGGGGAAATGCTAAACCATTTGCTGACAGAATTCTGAAATTGTTTGGAAAAGCACTGAGGTGATGCCTTATTTTTCAAGTTCTCATATATCCAGACGACATATACCATGTATGAGAGTTGCTTTTTAAAGGCCAGTTCACATCCTTAAAAAATCTGACAGACAAATGTGCTTGTATATGTGTTCATAAACACACAGGCATGCATGTGAGCTGAAGTCTATAGGTTATATTGAGACATATATGGATAGATACAAAAATAGAGCCGAGAAACCTGTGGAAGGAGAACAGACAAACTTTAGGCATGGCTTATCTCACCTCATTTCAGCCATCTAAAGTGTTGGTATCTGATCCAAGCTAGTTGCCTGGGCTGCCACTACGGTCAATGGACAAAGAAGGGAGCCAAGGGACACATCCCACGATAGGACTGGTATCTAAGAGAGATAGGGTGAAAGAATGAATGTGGGTGTGACTAAGTGACACCAGACACCCAATTTTGCCTGGAGTCAGCCAGTGTAATTCCCACCCTCTTTGTTCACCTAATTGCCAGCACTGTTTATTATCTCGGTGCTGTTGTCATGTTTTCTGAACACATCAAATATTTACTCGTTTATTATAAGTTGCCCTGGAACTATTAACAGCCGTTTATCAGGGTTTTACATATATAGCATCACAGAGATACTTACTCATGCAGAACATTCCCAAATGCTGAACCACTGAACAATGTTTGCGCTGTAACAATGGGTTAGGCTGGCATGTAGGAAGAAAAGAATTTTAATACTTTGCCTAACATTGCCTCAGCAGGCCCCTGTCTCATTGCACAGACCTTTAGCCTCTCTACCAGAACGCGCTGTTCTCAGAACGGATGAAGGCCTCCATCTTTCAGCTCCTGGAGCATTCTCCCTTTATCTTCCTGTCAGCCTGCCTCCCTAAGCAGTTTGTAACAACTGACCTTCACTTTCCTAGAAATCAAAACAAATAAAGATATTTACTAACTGTTTTATTTCTTTGAAGACTATCTCTGTCAAACCAAATTTCGCACCTTGTCAAAACCAGAATCGCTGACACTAAGAAATTGCAATATTGTCCTTCACTTCTGTCTTGGGAATGCTGACAGGAATGGATTGTGCACTTTGCTTAGTTATTTATTTATTTTTGCTTATTTTGCACATACCTTCCCGTTAAGTTAATCAGTGTAATTCTACAGGGACTGTTCATAACTCACCATAGATATAAAGCAAAGGCATTTCAGTGACCAAGGCAACTTGATCAAATAATGCAAAAATAATATGAAATGCCACAAACAAATACAATGTCCAATAAATTTTCATCAGTATTTTAGATTAATACATTATTACATAGCAATTTCATATCTGTCATAAGTTTCAGTGTGCTTCTAAGTCATTCATAAAAAGTGAGCTTATAAAAATCCCAGCCAATCACCTCCTTAAAAATCCAATCTTGCAAACCTTTCATTATTATAGATACTTTATTAATAAGGTAACCCGATAGACAAAATGCTGAGTGACTTCTATCGGCTCTTATCCCCTCAAGTACTACTAATCCCCTCAAATACTGCTACAGTGTGTGTCCTACAAAAATCCCTTCTGCATCTCACCAGGGGTCATAACAGAGATTCAGAATTATGGCAAACTCACTTACAAAATTAATCATAATCAGCAGTTTGAACTGACTTGTTAATTTAGGGTTTTATGTTAATTTAACTGCATATGGATGTTGTCATGTAATATTTTCATGGGCTTTTTTAATAACCACGTACCAGATGGTGTTCCCTTAAAATTACCCATTTTAAACCACTTACATTTAATCTTTTCAAAGGTAAATTTAGTTATACCAATTTTTACCTTGAAAAATGGCTTGCAAAATATATTAAAGTAGTAAAAATAGACAAATTAGCAGAGAGACATGAATGAGAGCTCTGTAAAAAGGCTGAGTATGTACTTAAACTAAGGCTTATTCTTTATATGGAAGCAAAGGCTTTGGTATCTTGTTTGTTTTAACTGCAAGACGTAACTTTCCCATATTCATGGATTTCTGTAGTGCGTGTTATTTTTCATCTCACTCTGTCTGTTTTCATCTGTTTCAGACCAAATTGCATTCACCTAGTACAGAAGACAAGGACTAGTTGTCCCCTTATCTTGTAACAGTTCTTTATGAAGGACAGCTAATAACAAACAAACAAACAAAATTACTATCAAATGTCAAGAGTATGGGCTCAGAAAGAGAACATAAAACAACTCTGATAATGTTAATGTTATCCACAATAAGTTCACATTCCGAAGGCACTTAAATCTCTGTTTCACTTTATGCACCAAATGAGTAATCCCATTGAGTTTTAAGAAATTACTCCTACGAATAAAATTAAACTTGTGCATAAATGTATAAAAAGGTCAAGGCATTCATTTCCTTTCTGTTACGGAAGATTTTAATTTTCTTAAATATCTTCTGTGAACACATCCCAGCTTTTTTACATCCAGTGTCATGGTTCTGCACTGAGAGCACCACAAGTTGTAGTTGGACGACAGAGGAAGGAAAAGGTTCTGTTCTCATTTTTATTATTGTTCCCTCCTTAGTTACCTTGGCAAAGTAATTTAACCTCTTTGTGTCTATAGAATAAAGATAGTTACTGTGACATCTTTTGAAACACTTAAAATCTATAGTTGAAAAAGATATGATTATTCAATGCGGTATCATAAATACATTACATAAGTGAAAAGTGAAATGGAAAAAAGAGGAAAACTATTCGAAAATAAGCAGTTACAATAAAAAAATAGGGGAAAAAAGTAAAATAATGCAAGTTTGCTTCGTTTACAGTGTCTGGAGGTTCCCTCACTCATGAAATCAAACTGTAGGGAATTGCTTCCACTCCCAATCCCTCATTCCTATGAAAAAGATGATCATAACACAAAAATGCAACAGAGCACAAAGTGACGCTTTTGTTGTCAGCAGTAGACATATGCCAAATACTGAAAAAATAAGGAAAAAGAACTCTTAATTCAAACTGAATAGCAGTTCTCTCAGACAAAGAGTGTGCATACATTAATTACTCAAGCAACGTAGCCCATTGTGTATTATTCCTATCCCTGTATAATCCCTGATGAGAGTTTTTATACAGAATAGTACATCACCCGGGTTGTCTGTGACTATGACTATAGCATGCTTTAAGATACTTCCAAAAATCAGTCCCATAAGGCGTGTTCATTCTCATCAGGCCTTCATGCTTACACCAGCATATCCCAGGTAGATCCGTAGAGCATTCCAAACAAGGAGTCTTTCAGACATCATACCTCTCCAGCAGGCTCTCACAGTGTGCCTGTGAAAATCTGTTCTGGGATTTATCTGACTGACTTACCCTGTATCACTGCATGGGAGGCACTATTTAATTTTGTACCAGCATCTTTGAAGCAATTTTGCAACAGAGGAAGAAACCTGGGCTGGTGACTTTTGCCTGACCCTTTCCACTGCCCTCTAAAGGCCTGTTGGTGGTGATGTCTGAAACTGAAGATATGCTCATGTCTACAGACTGCAGGTTCATCTCACCTGAACTCCTGAACAGCTCAGCCTCCACTGTCCAATCTTTCATGACTGAAGTCCTCTTCAGGCTAGTGTGAATGAAGTGTGTGTGTGCATGTGTTTCTAGATATGGAGGAAGCAAAAGATAGGAATCAAGGCATTCCTTCATGGTGCCAGTTCAGGAGACAGTACCATGTACATTTTATTTCTCATGGGATTTGAAATATAGTACAGGATGAAATACCTTTGCTGTTTTCGCTCGTGGAGCTCATGGCCAAAAAATACACCTGAACTGACAGATGAAGAGCTACTTGGACCCAGTGTCTAGCACCCTGGACCCTGTTAGTCTTCACAACAGCTACTCAAGGCATCACACATAGGACTCTTGACTCATCCAGCTTCAGCTCTGAAGTGAGCACTGACTTTTGAGTCAGCAGGGAAGATGGGGACTGGAAGAAAGCCAACATCATCAAGGGACAGGTTTCTAGCAGTCCCTTGAATTAATTTGTAGCAATAGTATATGGCCCTAAGCTTAGAAAGAATCGACCAAAGAATGTCACAATCCAGTCTGCTCCTCCAGGTAATGCTGCAAATCAAGACAAGATTTGTCCACTCAGGTTTTTACATGACTAATCATTGAGAAAACTGCGCAGGCCAGCCTACTTTCTTTAAGGAAAGACAAACAAACAAACAAACAAAGCAAGCCCTTCCCTTGTGCTTAAAGTTATTTTCCTGCATTCCTGGTTCTGATCTCACAGCGTGTCCTGTAGCTTAGCTGCTCACCCATTGCAGGACTGGGCCTCTCAGGAGTTCACTTTAACACTGGTCCAAGACAAATCTGCAAAAGTGTGTATCTCAGATGTGTACCTGAGGCAAAATGCAATCCACAGCCATCTCGGTTATCTACTGACTTGGTGAATACAGGGCGTTGAAGACTAACAGTGATACTCTTGAGTCCAAAACCAATTCTTGTCAATTCCCATTCCTTAGAGTCATCTTACCTGGAAGACACACTGAGCTGGAGCAAAGCTAGAATCTTTTCATTTTTTTCTCTCTGCTATAGAAACATAAACAATGGAAATATTCAGGTTGGAAGAGTCTGGAACAGGAACCTAGCTGTTGTCCTGGAAGATGTACTGGTTGATTTGTTAAGTGGGAAGGGAAAGAGAGGGGTCCTACAGCAAAAAGTGGCCAATAGCCACAATCCTGCTGTTGCATGGTTTTCCACAAGGTCCTCTTTTCTGTGTAAATAGGCCCTACACTCATATCTTTGACACTGCATTTGAAAACGTTAGAGAGGAACACTGTAATAAGGCAGTGCATCTGCAGCTGCCGGGAATATTCAAGGAGTCAAAGATTGCTTGGTGTGATCAGGGTAGGGTGAAATGCCTGGATATTAAGTAGTTGCCAAGACTGCCAGTCCAGTGCTTTCCAGATACTTTAATTGTACGTAAGTATACTCAATTCTTTAAAAATATTTGTGTCTTCATTGGTGCTTTATAAACTGTTACTGAAAAATACACCAAAGCATTTTCCTTTGCTTTTATTTCTGTCTAAAGATACCTGTGCCATTTTGTCTTGTATGTCTTTCAGTACAGGAACTCCGTGAATCCAATGGTCATCAATTTATTTGTCCACTGCTATGGCTTAGTCAAGCAGCAACTGTCAAATCAACCAGTCAAGTACAATACCTGCTAATTTTGTGGCATAGGCTGAATGTGCAATGTTCTCTTCTCAGCTGCAAAATGCTTTTGGGAAAGAAAAAAAAAAAATCTGACACTCCTACTTAGGTGAAATATTTTTGAACTACTCCTTTTCCCTTCCCGTTACAGATAATCATGTCCCTTTCCCTCTTCACTTATTCCTCCATCTGCTTTACCTGGAAACATATAGAAATAGTGTATGTTTCACAGCCACCTCTTTATTCCAAACTCTCAGATTTTACATTTATCTTTACCTTATTACCAACCAGCTGAAACAAAAAGCAAGTAAGCCACTGTTTTAACTTATCAAACAGTAAGTCAAGATAAAAATGGGGGAAATGCTTTTCTCTAATACGACAAAGCAAGTCGTTATTAGACTTTTACTGTATTAAAATGTAGTCTGGCAAGAATAAATACTTCATGAAAAATGGAACTGAAGTGTACTGGAGCATGCTATGACACTCTTTAAAAGCAACAAAATGCATGAGTGCCTTATCCCTCATCTGCTTTATTAAATGGCTTAATAATAGAAGTATTAGCAATTTTATTGTAAATAAATTCATGAGATTCATAACTGAGCTTTAAAATTATTTTCATTTTGAGCCTATAAAAAAGGTTGAGATTTCTTATCTACTAAACTTCCCTCTATTCAACTTTCTTTGCACCAAGTAGAATTTCAAAGTTTTCTAATTAACATCCTGTGTCCAAATATACAAAAGGAAAAAAAATCTATATGAACATTTTAAAAAATACATTTTCATACGAGACATGGCTTCTATATTAAAACCATGGAGGCAGGACTTTAGTGCAAAAGTTCAACCTCATAATTAATGCCAGTTGGTACCTCACAAGACACGCCACCTACATCCTTATTTCTAAGTGCCTAATAGCAATTACTCTATTAAAGCTAATTGCTCAAAAGAGTTTTGCATAATAAAGATCAGACTGAAGAAAACTGTGCAAATTCAGAATCATAAAGTATAAAGAGTTAATTAATCAATAAACCATTTAGACCAGTATCATCACTGCATCACAAACCAAACCTTTTAAACTACCAAAAAATGAATTTGTGGTGAAGTTTCTCCTTTCTACGAGTTACATTTAAAGTGTGAAGATTATTACTAATTATAAAATGTGTAGTTAGCAGGCCAGACCTTTGCAGCTTATTCTGCAAGTATCAGTCTGTTCTGCTCTCAACTGGACATTTCCAACTGTGGCCATGTATGTCAGTGCAGAGTTTTATTGTATCTCATGAATATTTTTAAATTTTATTCTAGCATGGTAAAAATCACTTCTACAGCACTTCTTAAATTTTAACAAGGCATGTCTCTGGCCCCAAAGGGTTCATAGCTTAAAAGAAACTTGTCAAGACATGTTGGAAGGCAGCAACTCAGGAAAGGAGAGAAAGGCAGAAGAGCACTGCATTAATGAAGACAAGCAGAGAGAAGAGAGTGAACTTTTCTGAAAACCAGAACAAGGTTTTCTCTGGACCAGCAGGAAAAAAAAGACATTGACTCCTGCAAGTCCTTCTACAGCAACAGTTGGGAAGGTAGGTATCAGAAGGCTTCATATGAGCTGGTATGTGGTTTTCTGGGTTGAGTCAGAAATGAACTCCTGAGTGTACCTCCTGAATTCAGGAATGTTTGTAAAGGCTCAACTTAAATCATAACAACTCCTCTTCCCAAGCAGGTGATCAATTGTCAGTCATCCACACTTATAAGTTTTGATAATTTATGGGCAGGGCTGCAATGGCAGATTGTATCCAGGCATGGAGGATCCCAGAGCACAGGCTGGGCTTGCCTACACCGTGCCAAGCCTGTGGCTGACACCAGCTACTTACAGGGACTGGGTGGTGGTTTTCAGCCAGGTACCATTGCCTTGCTGGAGGGATGGGGCTGCAAGCACTGCAGCAACAGAGAGATCCTATCTGAGCCTCAGCACACCCCTGGGTTTCTGCCAGACACGAAGCCAGCATGCATCCCCCTGCCTGCCTCTGTCTGCTCCCTGGGGACAGGAAGAGTCAGAGCACTCAGCCTGCCCTCAGACAGCATCTTGCAGGAGGGCATGGGACAGTGACCCCACTGCTGCAGTGATGCCCTACCCCAACTTGGTGTGGGGCCACTGGAAACACCAAGAGGTACAGAGAGGAAAGAGAAGATGGAAACAGGGTGAGGGAAACTATGCTGCTAAAAGGACAAGATATGGAGACATATGTGAACATTTTTCTGATTGCTTACTAGGGCTTGGGAGGATTTTTCCTCTCTCCCAGGCTGACAGGACTGGATCCCATATCAGGTCAGAGACCCTCCTAGACAGGTTCAAAGGCACAGTTTAAGTGTGTCTTGTTACAAATGTCAGGTCTCCAGAAGAGACATTTTATAAAAGGTCTGACTTCCATTCAAATTAGAGACAGAAACAGACTTAGGGAAAGGGATACCCAAAGAAACTGAGGAGTCAAACAGAGAATTACCTCTACCAGCCCACTATCCGCTATAAGACACAGCAGAAATAAGGTTCATCACACATAATTTCAGACATTTACATCTGAACAGGGAAAAGGGTAACTATCAGCATGTGAATCATCTAACTTACTTCAGAGATCTACAGCAAGATTAAATGAAAAATATTATAGAAGCACCTGTTTCTATTTGTTGACCATACTGGGAGACTAAGCAGTCCAGATATAGACATCTGCATTTAAGACATCTTCCATCTGTCTGCATTTTAGCAATCTGTCCAAAATTGGATAGATTAATTCCAACCCATATCCCACTGATGGGCCTGTTTTCTAAGGAATGGTGGGGAGAAGGGACTGAGAAACACCTCCATCTTGTAGAAACAGTCAAGGAAGGAACCTTATTCTTCACTGTCTGATGTTTTCAGGTGAGTTAAGAAAGTTGCTGATTAAATAAACAATACCCTTCACCTCTTACCTGTATTTCCACATAGCTGAAACAATACTGTGGGGATAGAATTCAAAGAGCAATTAAGAAAGTGTAAAATTAGAATATGGAAAATATTCTGATAGTATAGGTGCTTATGAGAAACCAGTAACACAGGAGCAAGAGAAGCAAACCAGATGAGAAGAAATACTTAGCAATGGAAATAGATGGTTGAGAGAGAAAAATGAGCGCAAGAACTATATAAGAAAAAAGATTAGGCAAGGCTCTGTAAATGGGATGAAAGGTTTGTATTGAATATACTAAGAGAGAAGAAGCAAGCAGAGGCATATAAAAGAAAGGAAGAGAGGAGATTAGAACAGCTTTTTGTCATATATTTGAATATCATATTTTAGTAGTGTCATCATGAAACATTTCTCAGTCTCTTTCTCTCACGTTTAAAATAGAAATATGATCATATCTAAGCATTTCACTGAAAACAGGCTACTGATTTTTTGTCAACCCTGTGTCATTTTGAACATACAGCATGATGTAAGTGTTTGAAACTACTTACATTTGATGGCTTCCCTTTCGCATGGTGACCTACTTACTTTTAAAAGCCTTGTATGATACAAAAAAAAAAAAGCACAGACAAAAATCTAATACTAATAAACAAAAATAAAGTTTATGAAGAATAACATTATAAATACCTTTTTTTTTTTTTTTAATGGATTAGTTAAATACACGTATGGGCCTCCTACTTTTGATATCACTGTATAGCCTCTGATCTCGTGTTCTCATGAGATACAGATATTCATAACTCAATTTCTTCCTGACACAGAAAGT
>NW_009199938.1:0-10287 GCF_000690835.1 Fulmarus glacialis | reverse complement strand
GCTCTTCCTTGCCTACATATATTTATACATCATGTACAGGTACTATATGCCTTCATATACATATGAATGTTTACTTCAATAAGCACAAACACCCATGTATTTATGAGTGGCTAAAATATGAACTTGTAAGAGCTAAAAAATTTTCAGGCAGATTCAAACATCTTATACTTTCCTTGTAGACACACATATATTAGGAAATTGTATGTGTGCATGCAGGCAGTTAAATCAATAAATAAGGTACCAGTGAAAGAAGCCAAGTTCTGATACAGGTACATCTGGAGTATCTGAGATTATGCTAAACTGATGGGAGATCAGATAATCATTCTAATATCTATACACTGGAAACTCAAAATTTCATGTGGAATCTAATATTAAATCTTTCTTACCCTGATTAGTTATCACATCATGAAGACCAAGACCAAGTAAATTTTGAAGCTGAGTCACTCTGTGTGAAGGCGACACTCTCTAAAATAAATGAAATGTGCAGTTAGGCCAGTCTGAAGGAACCTATACTGAGCCATCCATTCAGGATCTGTTGCAAGCACACAAATGACTTTATCATTTATGACTCTCAGGGACACATTCCATACTGATTAATTTAGCATAGATCTGCTGACTTCAGTGACACTACTTCAATTTACTGTGATAACAGTCAGCAATGTTCACAGAGAACAGGAGTTTTTGCAATACCAATAAATCATTCACCAGTAATTTTTAGTTATATCACTTCAATAAAAGGTTTAGGATTCACCGATCAACAACAGTGAAATAACAGATTCAAGTGTACATATCGGAAGGAAGGAAGGAAGGAAGGAAGGAAGGAAGGAAGGAAGGAAAGGAAGGAAAGGAAGGAAAGGAGGGAAGGGAAGGAAGGGAAGGAAGGGAAGGAAGGGAAGGGAAGGGAAGGGAAGGGAAGGGAAGGGAAGGGAAGGGAAGGGAGGAAAAGAGAGGGAGAGAGGGAGATAGGGAGACAGAGAGAGAGGAGGAAATAGAGGGGAAAAATATTTCAGTGCAACCAGACATCATTGGCAGGAGAAGACCAGGAACATTGCCAGTATTTATGAAAGAGAAAACCCTATGGCTCTTAGCAGTAGATACAATACATTTAGTGTAGCTGCTATATACTGTGTTGGGGTTAATTACCTTTATTTATTGCCCATTTTTGATCCAGTGGTAGATAGCTATATAAACTAGTGCATCTCTGTCATTTCTTTCCTCTCACCCACCCAGCATACTTTTTCATCTTTAAAAAAAACCAAAACAACAACAAAAAACCCACCCTGCTAATACTCTTTTCTTGTGCCTGACAATTTGGGAACTCTCTTTCTTGCACTCTCTCATGTTTTGGATTATGTAGTCAGAATGTGTCTCTCAGAATGATGACAGCCACCCCCATCTCTTTACAGTAATACACCACATTTTCACAGATAAATGTGTTCCTCTCCCCTCACTCTTCAGTTTGAGCACACAGTACATATCAAGAGCGTGATTCTATTCTCACATACATTTTACACTGGTACAAGGCCATTGATAATGAGCTGAGTTACTGCCAGGATACACCTCTCTGACTCAGGTTTTACATTTCTTAAGAATATTAAGTAAACTCAGCTATTTCTCAAAAATTCCATGCCAAGAGTATTTCAGAAGACTAATACAATGACCTGAAACACATATTTCAACACGTCCAAAAAGCTGCATTTCTTAAACTTTGAATGACACATTTACATCTGTTTTCACCAAGTAATTGAGCTTCACAGCACCTCCTTGTAGAACTGTGGACTATGAACCACTTGCTGACAGTCATCTGAGAAGTCCTATCCATTTCAGTAAGCAGCATTTGACATTCATGCTTTTGGCTATTAGTGTGCGATGTTTTCCCTTTTTCAGCTATTTTTATAATTTTTATAATATGATGTCAAAAGTGTATATGACATATACATAAACTTATGGACAAATTGTTTCAATTAAACAGTTTACTCTGGATGTCCACCATGCAGCCAAGGAAGTGATTTGGTCAAAAGAGTATTTTTTTTTTCTTCCAAGTATCTTCTTCCAAAATCATAAAGTATGTCACTCTGACCTATATGCATTTATCCCCAATTCTAAAACATTCCTTTAGCCAAAGATAACCCTTGCCACATTCAATCAGATTTTAGATACTAGACAATTTTAGAAAAGGACATAGCTCCTTCCTTTTTTAAAACATTGGGGGAAATGCAGCTAACGCTAAATGTATGTTGTGTCCACATTTCTTTATTACATTTACAAAACCAACGGAGTTCAGATTGAGAAAAAAAGACCTTGAGAATTTTCTTCCTGGGTATCAACTCGATCTGAGTCTTGACTATATCCTTAAATTTTTAAACGTGTGAACCCGCTTTAGGCAATTATAGGCACTCAGCCAATGTTTTCAAACTGAAATACTGATTTCTTGACATTCTGGACATTGATGTTCAGTGCTTGGCTCCAAATTCCAATCGATTCTATGATCTGCACCTCTAAAAATCTACCTCTCAGTTTTTCAGTATTAAAACATCCAAAAAGAGTGAAGATGAAAATGGTCATACTAGACCAAACTAAAGCTTTACCCAGTCCCACATTCTGCTTCAGAAGTGACTGTAAGTAAATGCTGAAGAAGTAAGAAAAGGGCAAAGTTCTCCTCTAATACGTTCCCAACCTCCAACTATTTTCAGCTCAGGGAAATTCCTGAAGTGGATATGATTTTGTACACTTATTGACACCCCCCTCACCACCACCATCATTGGATTTCTCTTTCATATGCTTGTCCAGTCTCCGCCTGAGTCTATGAAAAATTTTAATTATCTACAACATCCTTTGGCGAAGAGTTTCAAAGGTCAATTATCTGCTGCACGAAGGATCACCTCTTCTGTTTTGAACATGACTGCTTCCAGCTTTATTTGATGCCTGCTGTTGCTTTTGCTAGAAAAGACAGTGAATAATCAATCCCTATCCAGTCTCCTTGCCACTCATGACTCTGTAGTACCATAGTCTCATAACCTGTCTCTTTTTTCCTCCCAGGCTGAAGCTTCCTAGCTGACTCAGCCAATCCTTGAATGGCCTTTCCATGGAAATATTGGGTATTTGAGAAAATACTGTCCTTAAACACACAGCATATTAATTTATTTTTATAAAAATGTATGCATTTGGATCAAGAAGCATGCAGAGGAGGAGTATGGTGAGACTTCAATTCCCATTCCTTAGCACAGTATTTGGAAGTCTGAGTTAGGATGAAGGTTTTATAGAAAGGTTCTTGGGAAGAGTTATGTGCCTCAGAAAGTCAGCATGCTTAGTGAAGGGCAATTTAAAGCCCCAGGTAACTGGGGATATTGCTACAAAGGATCTGACTGAAACCTTCCAAAAATTCATTTCAAATTACCACTTCCTGATGCTCAGGACACACATTTCAGAATTCTCTCCTCAAATCAGGTTCGTGGAAACTTTCTTCTAAGGAAATAGGCAGGCCATACTTTGTCAAGCAGTAATGGTAGGAACGGTGCCACCATACTCTTTGTACTTCCACATACTAGAACCAAAGACATAAGGGAATAGAGAGTCACCTGGATTCTGGTCCTACTTTAGAAATTTTTTTCTGTATTTCGTGCTGAATAGACATTTGGACTTAGTCTCCCTGAACGAGGCCTAAGAGGAATAACAAAAATTGAGGATACCCTTGTTAGCCCTAACCAAATGCTGCTATCCTTTTTGCTGGCTTAAAGTAACAGCAGAAAGCTAAGCTCTAGACAGGATTACCGGTCTTTCATTTTCACTAACGCAAGGAAAAACTCAACACAAGACACCGTCTTTTAACACTGCCTTCTGTGATTAGTGATCTCAACGACACACAAAGTACATAAAATCATTCTTCTCCAGACTACATAAGCAAAAAAAGGACATTAAAGATGGATTCAGCATTAACTCTGAATTTCTTTCTTTTTAGTAGAGCGAGCCAAAACAACACAGGGTTTTTGTATTTATCAGAGTTCAATTTGATTAATGACTAGGCAATATTCTAGAGTAGATTAATAACATCAGCAATGAAAGGGCATTTTTAAAATATTTGTCCTCTTCCCAGTATAAAGAGGATTTCAGTGCATTTAGATAATTAAGATGAAAACAGTGGCCTTGTTTTTATTTTGATCTTTGCATAAATATTCGCCAATTAATTTGGTAAAGCTTATGATGTAGCCCACATGTAGGGACTGCAATGAGTTCTTCCTAGCTTTACAGTCATACAACAGTACCAACTAGCTAGAATCTCACCACCAGAGTACATGCAACCATGAACTAGTGAGAAGTTTGGTTTCAGATTACAACCATTATATATGCAAGATATAAAGTACTGAAAATATAGATTTCATAGACTGAAAGACTAGAAAAAAATGTTCTGACCACATAATGAACAAGAGCCAAAGAACGCCAAGTCATTTACAAATGTTACTGGTAATACAAATACTTCCGTGTATCCATGAAAAATGCAACTGGAGAAGCACAAATTCAGGAAAGATGCCATAGAATGACATCTGGTCAAAATAAAGAACTGCAAATATTTATGTCAAATTACAACTTAAAAGCAAAATAAGTGAAATAAAAGGCTTTCCAATAGAAGAAGGCTTTATGTTATTGTTACAATGGAAGTGTGGTAGCATAGGAAAATTACTGGATAAGTACTTTAATAAATAAATAAATAAAACCCTACAGTGCTTTGTTGTAAACTATCCCAGAATAACAGAATAAACCAGTCTTGCAAGGAATTTTGCTCTGTACATAGAAGATTCCAAAAATTCTAGTGTGAAAAAACACTCTAAGTGAAGAGGGCCATACTTAAGAATGGAAGGCCAGGGCACAGGAAAGCATGTGCCAAAGAGTGCAGGTCACAACTAGGATTTTAAGTGTGGAGCGTCAAAAAGGAAAAAAGCAAGAAAATGTAATGAAACAGAATAATCATAGAACTTAGATCCCAATTAGAAAAAAATCAAATCTGCAAATGGCAAAGCTTAAAGATATAATTTCTCAGAAAAACAGGAAGTTACTTCTTGAAATAGCACATAATTGTGTGAAGAGTATTCTGAGAAATGACTGTCACCTTGGAAGACATAAAATAGCCTTAAATCAACCAGCTCAGCTTGATAAGCTGTAGACCCATATTCAAGCATAGTTTAGACATACCTTTAGACTTAGATCAGAATAAGCAGAAAGAAGTCAAAGATTAAGAATATCCAAACTAACACGTAAAGTGTTCCTAAAATAATGAGGTTAAATGCATCTAGCAAGAGATAAGATATAAAAAAAATGTCATGACTAACATTCGGACAGAGGTATTCAATAAAATGGATATGGATATTAGTCAAAAAAACCAACCCTAGAATCAAAATTAAAGGCAGTGGGATCCTTAGATCTGGCGTTCATGTTGCTCCCAAAACCAAGAGTATTTCCATTGATAAATGCACATTTGGGGGCGGGGAGGAGATAAACGAGGAAGGTAAGTTGCAAACCAGTGAAGTGAAATGAAAGGATTTGAGATGTTACTTGAGCTAAGCAGGGAACCGTTAAAATCGGCAAAGGCAGCGTTCATGAAATGAAAACGATTGCAAGCTATAATAGTAAAGAGGTAAGAAGGAAAACTGGAATGCAAAGGTAACTGCTGAAAAGCAAACAGTTAAAAATATAAAAACAAATTAAAAGAAGCTCCTTAAATATATCAAAAGCAAGAAGCTTGTAAAAGTCACTATGTCTGCTGGGAACTTCAAAGAATAAAGACAGCAATTAAGGAAGAGAAGGATGTTGCTAGGAAGATAGAAGATTTATTTGCATCAGTCTTCACAATAGAGGATGTTAGGGAGATATCTACTCTTGGGTAATAAAAATGAGGTAGTATCAGATGAAGAGGTGCTGGAACAAATAAATCATTTAAAAAGCAGGAAGCCACCAGGACCAAAAATCCTGAACAAGGAGTAGTTGAGCTATGCAATCTCTAATTGAAAAACAACTCCCGTACTGGAAGGTTAGAGAGTAGCAAAAGTTTCACATATATTATAAAAAGGCTTTAGGATGATTCAGGGAATCAGAGATTCATAAATCTTACATCTGTACCTGGCAAATTAAAAATAAGAAAATAAAACACTTAGAAGACCATGAGATGATAGATCTGTGCAAAGGAAGATGATGCCTCACTCATCTGTTAGAATGTTTTCAACACATCACTAAAATACCATAGTGGTCAAAGGAGAGCCAATTGACATAATCTATTTAAACTTCCTAAAGGCCTTGACAAAGTTTCTCACAGGAGACTGATAAAAAGAAGAGGCATAGACAGCTAACTGAAGACCTCTGCTCAGAGTAGCAGCTATCAGAAGAAAGAAGCAAGATATTAAAATGAATCAAGAACAGGACTGAGATGATAAACAATGTTATATAAACCAGTGCTGCAGCCTGACCTGAACTACTGTGTGCAGTACTGGTTTCTACATCTCAGAAAGATGCCAGAAAACTACAGGGTATTTACAAGGAAAGTGACAAGAGTGATAGAAATTCCTTAAAAAGCATGGTTTTGTGGAAGTATATTGGAATAACTGGAATTATCTTAAAAAGGAAATTAAAAAGAGGCATTATAAAAATATGTGAAATAATTGCTAGTAGTAAGCCAGAATCTCATTTCTCCCTGCCTTAATACAAGAATGTGGTGACACACATTTAAATCAAAAGGCAGCAAATTTAATAGAAGTGATACACATCAGTTTTCACACAGTATACATTTATACTGTGGGATTCGTTATTTGATAATGCTGAGCCAGAAAAAATGTAAGATTGAAAAGAACTAGATACTTATGTATATGGATAACAAGAATGTATGGAGTTAAACTAGCTAAATGAGTATTGCAGGGGAACTGAAACTTATTTGGAGACTTAAATAGATCTCTAAGTACTGGAGACTAGGTCAGACTTTACAAAGCCAAATTGTGAAAAATACTCCTATTCTGGGTTTTCTGTACCTTCCTCAGGAGTGTTCAGGGGCCACTGTCTGAGGTAGGATGCTGCACAGGCCTCAGATGTCCTTCAGACCCCTTTTGCCCATGCTCCTAGTGTCACCTATTACATGAATTTCACTGTTTCTAGCCCAATAATTGTGATTGAATAACAACATCAAAATATTTAAATTGAATAGCAGAATTTAAAAGTTCTTGTAAAAATCTTCACTGAAGAAGCCGTACAAAGAATGAAAACAAACAAACAAGCAAGCAAATCACTGACCTTTTCAACCTGAAAATTGTCAACCAACCAAAAGTTTGCTTGAAATTTGGAAGGAGACATTGTTTTCTGACGAAAAATCAACTTCTCAAAGGAAAACCAACCCTTTCCCTGAAATTTTTCACTTTTAAAATAGAAATTTTTAATCACCCCTACCCCTCAGTTATGCTATATATTCTTGAGCACCATCTACTGGTGCTGCATTATTAATTAACTATTTATGGAAATGAACTTCTCTAATAAAATTCAAATATAATCATATAATCTTTCAAAATATATTTAAAATTGAGATGGCAGAATATAAACTACTATTTATTAAATTCATATTTCCTCTTGATGACAGAGAGAAAATTAATACTGGTGAAATTCACTTAGAATCTGAAGTCAGTAGAGAAATGCAACATTTCTTAATGGTTTGTAACATACTGGACAAGAAAACGTATACAAGTCTATGAAATTATTTCCAATTTACACTCACTCCCAACTTGTTAGAGCAACAAAAGATTTTTCTTCTTTTCATATTTAGGTATTTATTTAATTTTATAGTAGCTGTAATGTGGCCAGCATCTTCCATTTTATTTCTTTGTTTCAGACTAAATTAAATAACATTTCTCTTGAGATGGTCACACCAGCTTTGGATTTAAAATTTTCTCTTACTCATAGCAAGGAAATACTGTTCTTATAGAAATTTGGTGTTATGCAGCAGCATCTGTGATGCAGACTACAAAATCTACACTTGCCAAAGGGATTTTGAAGGGCCTTGCATGTCTGAGTAAAGTTGGATGTGAGGAACAGGCCAGTGCCACTTCTATGTAAGCTAAGAGGCTCCGTAAAAATACCACTTGGCTCTTACCTGTAAGTTGCATCTATAACCATGGTTTCCACTATTGTGCATAATAAGATGACATATCTAAGGGTCTGTAACTCTGTAGTTAAACATGATGCTAATAATAAAGAATTAAGAATAAAGTATGAAAGTCTTTGTTGAAAAACCTTTTTATTATTTTTTTTTTTTAATGTGTGCCTTCAGTGTTGGAGACAGACCGTATTTTATTTGCTCAAAGGAGTGACACTGAAGGCTGCAACAGTGACCTTGACTTGAAAAGAGTCCCCCTAAGGGTGACAGGTGATTGAGTGACAAAACAGTCCATTCTCCAAAGCCACTTGCTTTAAACTGTGGCCTCCCTTTTAAAATTTGCACAGAAAAATGTCAGTGAATTATAATCCCAATTTGGTTGAATTTTGTGCTGTGTTCACTAAAATCTGGACTGAAATAATCTAGCTTCTGGGACCAAGATACCAAAGATCTCAAAGTGCTATTGTAGATTGGAAGGGAAAAAAAAGCTATTAAACAAACCCTGTAATTTATTCCATCCAACATATTAAATTGGGTAAGCCTCATTTTTCTCACTAATACAGAAATTACTTAAAAATATTACTCTCCTCCCTCTTTCTTAGTTTGGATCAAGCCCAACCTTGCTGAAACAATCGCATCAAGTCTAGAAAGCAGCATGATAAATTTAGGATTCACTGTGTTGTGACTATCCCTACCACACTACTACTGAGCAACATAACACTTCTTTCAGTGCCTTCATACTTTCTTTGTAGTGCAGATGGCACCACATGTGCCATGCAGTTTTGACAGCCCTCTCCTGTGAAATAGTGTGGGATTTTATTAATATCTTATTCCTAGGTTTTAACAGAGGTACTCAAACAAATTGGATCTACTCAATATTTCTCAATGATGTGTATAGGTTCACTTTACATCTGCCTTTCAGACTGTAGTTTAGCACTAAATGTACATACAAAATAGCACCATTCCAAAAACAAATGATCTGCATGCCTAATTTAAACAAATATATTGTTACATTTCTATTTATTCATATTTTGTAGACTTAAACATATCCTGACTCTCACTTCTAGGCTATCAAAATTCCAGGTTTTTGTTATCTCAAATGCAGTCGCATGACACCTGGCAAACAAATTATTTCTGAAGTCAGCCTCAGTTCAAGTAGAAAGGCACCTACAAGTGGATCATGGATATTTGTTGACTTCCAAACGGTATAGCTTATCTTAGAGTTAGTTCCAGTAATTAAAACCTGCATTGTTCAAGTCTGATTGCAACAAATCTTGAGAAGAAATCTGCAGAGTGCACTGTGCTGCCATCCTATCCCTCTGTTCTTCAGTTCCCATAGTTAACCTAAGTATGACTGGTGCAACTTCCATCCTTTCCTTCAGTTTGTTGGCAAGAAGCCAAGGAATCTTCCCTCCCAGATTCCTCTTCAGCATTGCCCTATCTTCACAAAATTCAAAAGTGGAAGTTAATCACCAGGTTGGGATACCTAGGAGATTGCTAAAGACAATGGTTTACCATACATTATGTGTTTACTCATTTTCATTTCCACTTACAATTAAAGGAGCTACCATTTGCCAACGCCGTAAGAAACAGGCGAAAGAGTTCATTCAGGATGTTTTTTTCTGTGACTTACCCTCAAGTTCTTCATTTGTTATAAAGGGGATGAAAAAGGTATTTAAATGCTGCATTGTATGTGCACCTTTGATTTGTTCTGCTCGTATCAACCTGTCAATGAACCGAACTTCCCTTGAAGTATTTCAAGCAACGTGATGATCACCCACAGATAATATGGAGGGTCACCGAGTGTGAGAGAATATGATTATCTCTAAGCCAGTAATGGTTCAGTTTTCATTGCATTGTATTTGCTGAGCTTGATCATGCATATCTCTCACATTTTCCTTGGTTTGGGTAGAGATTTTTTGTTTATTTTCACAACAGGGGCATAAAGTATTTATGTTTGTAAAAACTAGCAGACATGTGGTTTACAGCTTGTACCTATGGAAAATACAGTAAAAAGCTATAACCGTGTTTTTGTTGACTTTGGTCAGAAGTGGTTTGTGACCAGTAACACCTCTGATCAGAATTTGTGCAGCGTGTAATTGTAATCATAAAAGCTTTGTATTACAGGAATTCAAACCTTTCCGGGGCTAGGGCAGGGGTGTAGG
>NW_009199937.1:309-7324 GCF_000690835.1 Fulmarus glacialis | reverse complement strand
GGGGCCCGGCTCGCCCCGCCCTCCACCCGCCCTGCCACCCCTCGCGCCTGGGGGTCTAGGTGCCGCGCCAGGCACCTCCAGCCAGCTCCCAAACCGCTACGGCCACTTCGCCTGGCACTGTCCCGCCAGCAAAGCACGCTGCGCTAACCTTAACATTTTCCAAGCAGCTCCCATTGCGACACGGTTTTGAACGTGCCCAAAACATACCAACCGACCCCAAATTTTTGACTCTCGGTGAATTCCCTTCACACTTCCCCTGTGCAGAGGAGTCACGTCTCTTTTTCTGGCTTTCTGGCCTATTTCTTGCCAAAGCATTGGAAAGAGAGCCATACCAGCACCAGAGGTACCTTAAGAAAGAACAATCTTGTCGTAAAATACAGACTGTTGCCTATTATAAAAGAGTTGATGTCAAGATTTTAGAGATACTAAGGGAAAACGCTGCAATTGAATTGATTTAAGTATTGAAGCTAGGAAAGTGATTAGTCTTGACAATTCACACTGTGATAAGATAAAAAAGTACAGATCAATCTGAAAAGTGAGCAGTAGAAATTTAAGACTGGAACAAGATTAAAAAAAAAAGGAAGGCATTTCAAGGAGATTGCTCAAGAATAATGAAGAGCAATATGGGGCAGTAAGTAAGGAAAGGAGCACTGTGAGAAAGGCCTACAAAGACTCAACCGAATGGCAACAGAATATTCAGTTTCTCGTTAAAAGACAGTTAAGCTGTGGTCCCATGAAATCCTACTCCAATTAAAAGTTGTACTCAAAGCCCTCTACTCTCAGCTCCCCTCTTTTTTTCCCTCACTGTGTTCCACCAGGGCTGGAGCTGAGCCACAGTCTTCTTTTGAAGCACTTCTCACTTTTTCTAGCCAGAGGCGAGGCTACCCACTGCAGAGAGGATCAGCTGGAACAGTTGTTTCTTACTCCTGATGCTCAGAACCACACCATGAAGAAAAAGTTTGTAACAAAAGTCTTGCCCTGCTGTTCATTGAAAAGGATCATAGCCAATTTTTTTTGTAATTCACACGTGCCTACTCTCCAACCTCTATCCCTGTTAACACACGTGCCACCATCTTCTCAGCCTCGCCTGGAAGCGTTACACGCTGTTTGCTTTCTCCCTAATCTCCTCTCTCCTTTCCAGGCCCTCCCTATCACCCCTCCCACACCCCATGCACGCACACACACGTTTCTCTTTTCTTAACAGCTGATCTCAGCTGTGGGAAGGTAAACTGTGTGGTTGCCACATCCAGGGAAACATAACTGGTAGGGAAACACATCAAGGGAGACACCACACATCCCCTTCTCCCTCATAGTGGCAGTTTCTCCCACGAAGAATAAAGATTTACCACTTGTCTTTGTCTCTTACAGCATGCCCTGCCCTTGCTTCTCCTGACTTCTATTCCTTCTCCTCAGAGCCTTCTCTGTGACTCCACGTGCATTCTGAGAGCTGTTATTACTCTGAAACAGAAAGATATTCGGCAGGCCTCATCATTTACAGCATATATAGGAACTCTTCAGTTTATAGGACAGCCTGAGACGTTATTTCAGATAGCCTCCAGCTCTATGTCTTTTCCTTTTATTGGAAAGCACAAACATGTATAGTGGTATAGCTTGCCAATAGTGCTTGAGAGAGCCACCAGACTGTTGGGCAAAAAACAGATTCCTCACCCTGAGAAAAACTGATACCTCAATTAGTATATCCTAATATTAAATACAAATAATATTTTGTCTTTGTATTAAGATGTCATCTAGATAAGCCTTTCAAGCCACAAGCTGTATGATAATCAGACCAACACATAGGGAGTTCTGGGAATAAGCAACATATATTTCTGTCTGGAATCAGCAATGACTTCATCCTTTTGAGGTCAGTAGTAAGACAACAGTTATCAAATTCAAATTAACAGTCTAGTGTCAGATAGAAAAATTTCTTCTGAAGGCCATTCTCTCCTGGGTTTTTCTAATTCGTATGCAGTACTTGGTATTACTTGTTCTAGAAGTGCTGACTAAATACTGCTCTTAAGATTTGGTGAGCTCAGAGCAACAAAAAAATAGATCAGCCCTGCAAAAATATACTCCTACACACACCTGGGGAAAACAAAAATTTAAATTATTTTTTTCATCATCATTGCCGTAAATGTTGAAGTAGTGGATTTTTGTGCCTGGCAATTTTTCATGACAACAGCATAATGCTGATTTAAAGTGCTGAGGAGTCAGGTCACATCTACTCCATTTAAAACCAAGTAGTTTTAAAAGGAAGATAAAAATCACTCAGTATGCTGACTCATCCATTATGGCAATTTAAATATTAAAACTGCTGATACTTATCTTCATTGTGAGCCAATGTGCATTCCATCAAAGCTGGAATTACTGCAATCTGGTTTTTATTTACTCTTGTGCAATGAATTCAATTTGCAATTAGCTCTTTTTAAATCTGTCACTGGATTAGTTTAAACAGCAATTCAGATCCAATTCCTGTAGATCATAATGAGAATCAAAATCTGATCTTTTTAAGAGTACTATGTCAAAGGACTTCCATAAAAGTATGTTTAATTTACAGTCTTCATTGAAAGCAAGAATGCATAGATAAGTTATTGAAATAAACGGTCATTCATACACACAGCTGCTAAAATGAGTGAGGAGCTTATGAGATCAAAGCCTTCTAGTATCACCTGGTCTAACACCACGACCTCAATGAATCATATCCATATCACAAAAGAAAGGGCAGCAATCTGAACTCTTACTGAGTCCCCAGAAACAGAGGACTGCCATGTAACCTGATTTTTCTTTCTGAACATTTAGATTGGGGCTACTTATACGGCAGATCAAGACCACACACATATTTTGTTCCCACTTCACCACCATAGAAGACTTAGCTCCTATATCCGCAAGACACCCATTATTTCTTACCATCTTTGCAAACTTGGAGAGCCACTGAAGAGTGTATTAATTACTGGCTGGCCCAACTGATCCACGCACCACTAGCATACCCCTGCCCCCTAACTGAATCCCAGCAGAAAGGAACTAATAGGCATGATCTAACCGTTTCAGTAACACCAGGGCACGGCACAGCACAAGCATCCCAGGGGCATGACCTAGGGGCAACAGATCAGTCTGCACATAATGCCCTTCTTTTTACTTTTGCCACCTTAATTCCTACAAAAAGGTACATTAAAGGAAGCTGATATTAGCTGTATTTTCTAAAACATGACAAATATCTTTTCATTATTACTTATTTGCTGTAACACAAAGGCTTGAAAGATCTACAGTGTTTACTAATAAATTATATTCAATTATATTACTAGATCATATAATACACCTCTGAAAAATGATACTTCAACTAATCCATTCTACCAACAAATATAAATAATGTTCTCCCTGCACGTTAAGACCTCATCTAGATGAGCAAGAGCACAAAGACCAAAAGGAGCACATGCAGTGTTATCCGCCCAAAAGCAAACGCATTAACCCAGACTCTGCTGGTGCTGGGGCATCTGCCAAAGGATGGTTGTGATCATCATCTATCTTTCATTTCTGAAACTCTGAGAGTAGAAATTCCCCCTCTGTGGCATACCAGAGCCTGTGAGACACCTTCCTACAGGGCATAGCACAACTCCTGCACAGGTAGAGACAGTGACAGTCTGAGACACTGAGTGAGGAAGGGCATCCACACAGATACTGACATACTCAGTGGCACCTTTTCAAAGGCAAAGTCCTCCAGAAAAATCAGATTGTGTGGGGAGCTGAGAGATTACTAAAGATAAATAAATCTTTAGCATCACGGAGGTTTTCCCACCCTCCAAGCCATTGCCCAGAAACTTTAACAGTACAGCAATATTTCACAGTAAGTTCTTTGATGCCAATATTCTAAAATATTTAAATGGTGCAATTACTTTTGAAAATTAATATTCCCTTCTCCTCTCGCCTCCAAAAAGCCCTGCAACTAGGGTACAGTTTTGGCCAGCCTTCTTTATTTGCTCGGATGCTTTCTGAGACCTCCTTCTCCGTTAAAATCCAAAAATGGACTTCTGCAGAATGTACAGTCCAAGTCCAGACATCCAGAACCCTCCCTTCATTCCCATTTAATTTAACCTTGAAGAGATGAATGTACTTTTAGAAAAATGCACGAAACCTGTCAACAATTTATGAGCTGTAAGCATTTAAATAAGAAAGGATAAAGGTCAAACTAACAGGGCACAGCAGGACTTTTACTTCTACTTTGTCCTTAACATGTTTTTGTTATGCCTCAGTTTTACCTTTTGAAGAGAGAACAGACTGTAAAAAGTGATTCTACTCTATGCTAAAGTGAAGCATTAATTCTGATTTAAGCAGAAGTAAAATGAGCTGCAAGAGGATAACTGAATTTATTTGTTCCTTAACAGTGTTCACAAATAAATCATTTAAGCACCTGCAAATGCACACCAGACAACCCAATTCCTTTTAACTGGTGTAACAGCGGACAGCTGGTTTTACATTTTCAGCGTACCTGAAATTTCTCTAGTGCTACAAGTTTCATTAATAAAGTGCATTCAAAATCTTGACAAGACAGATGAATTAGTATTATCTTATTTCAATGTAAGGTTTAACCACTTAAATAGAGACTTCCACCCAAACCTTTTAACATCTTCCTCTTCATTTTCCTCTGTGCCTGAGTTAGAAGCCTCTCCGTTTTCCATCAAGGCTTCGTAAGTCTTTTGTGCTCGAACAATTTCTTTGTCTGCACTGAAGTGCACCATTTGTCTGCTTAAAATAGGAACAACTAAATTGAAGTTGTCAATTCTTTTGTTTAATTTCCTGATATCTTCTACAAATTGCTCACAAATACGATTCCATTGCTTTTGCCTATATGGTGTCATTGGCCCTCCAAGCTTACTTCTAGATGCCACTATATTCTTCCTTAACCGCTCAATAGTTTCCCGTATTTCTTTCTGCATCAGGATCCACTCTGGCTGATATCCATTGTCTATCAGAATCCTGTTCAAGTTGTGAGTCATAGGGTCGATATGTGGACAGTCTGAAAATTTCTGCAAAGGTTTTCCTTTGCCACTGAGGTTGTCAAAGTCTCCTTTTGCCATCGATTCCTGGATGAGGTCCTCAACCAACCGTTCAACTGCCTGAGTTATTTTCACCTTTTTGCTCTGCCTCACATCTTTGGCTTTCATTACGTCAGTCACAGCATACTGGCTTTCAAGTCTCTGCTTCCGGTACTCCAACACTTGTTCAGTAGCACGGTCTACTCGAAACTGCATGTATTGCTTTTCTCTTTGGCTTGGTGTTCCAAAACCAACACCTTCAAAACTCAAGTAGTGTCTATGCTGTGGTGCTTTTGATTTGAACTGATCTTCCTCCTCTTCATTATTCTCGTTTGATTTCTTTTTGGTTGCCACATCACTTAGCACGACTCTGTACGCTTCTTCTACTTTCATAAATGCTTCGGAATCAGCTGTGGCAGAACCGCTGTCTGGATGGTATTTTTTAGCAAGACTTCGATATGAATTTCTGATATCATCAAGGGAACATCCTTCCTCGAGCTCAAGAATTTTGTAAGAGTCCTTGATGTTGCTTTTAGGTTTGTAACCTGACAACATTAGGGAAACGGCTTCAGGTTTCTTGGAATCATTGCTCGATGTACCATTAAATGATGCCCTATGTTGTTAGTCAGCATGACACAAAGCCACTTTATATTTCTTCAGGTGCAGCTACATTATAAACAATGACCTATAAACACATTTTTATAAAAATTGTGTTAAATATGCTTCTTAAAAGAACTTACATGATTTAAGACTTATCTTTAACTTGTTATATTATTTAATGAAATCCCTACAAAATTTCAGAACAGTATGCGGTGTTCTTTTCTTTCACAGACTAATACTGAAATCTGCATTTCTTATTAATTACTACTGAAGTAGTACTATTACAATGTAAATGAAAATTAATTCACAATATAGTTTTCTCCTGGTATAGCAACAATAACATAGGTTTGTCTTGCACTGCAGAATTCCCAAAAGGCCAAAGCTTTATTGCGTTTCTGCAAACTCAGTGCAACGTAAACTGGAAATATGCTTTATGTTGAGTGGTAACTCTGCTGAAACAAATCTCTCCCTTTTCCTCTATATACCTACATTCAGCCATCAGCTGAATTTTCTATTCACATACATCAATGCCTCAAGATCTACTACCTGGTACATTCTCAAAGGATTTCATTACAGTACCCTTTCGGTATTTTGCAACAACAACTGAAGTAGCATTCAGATTATAGATTCATCTAGATTAACTCTTGTATCCCAGCAGGATACAGGGCTCTCACATTCTAGTGGCTAACCTCCTTCATTTGTGCCCGGTAAGGTTATAAATCTGGAACTCAGAACACATCAATAGCAGACAGTATCTCATTCCGTCAGGAATACCAGTGCTTCTGAATGATCTTGGGAAACCGCAAAAGGAACACCTTTAGCAAACGACAACAGAAGTTAAGTCTTCACGTAAAATCAAAAGTAGAAAAATATCATCCAAACTGCACACACAATTTACATATCAGCTAACTTCTCTTTATTAATGAAAATCCTAAGACAAATGCCAAATACATGGTCCTAAAGAGTCTCCTTTTGCAGATTCAGCGTCCTTTTGCAGTGACTGCAACATATCCTTTGCTGACTTCCTTTCCAAACAAAGAACTAGGCTGAATCAAGGTTAAGTTTAAAGAATAAATAGTGTTTGTATGTTCTGCATGTAACAAACTGCCCTTCTGCAGTAACCCGCCTGAAAAAAGAGACAGGAAAGATGTTCTTGGGACTGGAGGAAACACTGGATCAATCCTGAATATTTTCAGTTGATTTTGATCCAGGCAAGGTATTAAATCATTGGCTTGTGGTTATTTTAATGGACCTTATTAATTTTTTGTTTGTTTGTTTATGATATAGATTAGTGACTTCTCTCCTTCGAGGTGGTTGGCAAAGACCATGATTTAGTTCCATATGCTCATAAAAATCCACGTAACTACTACTTGAATGGAAAGATC
>NW_009199937.1:0-265 GCF_000690835.1 Fulmarus glacialis | reverse complement strand
TACTGATTAGAAGCAGGCTTTCTCATAACTCCGAAGACTTGATTTTAATATATTTGTGCTTAAAAAAAACTGTATCGAACTGTATGTATAGCACTCACCTCACAGCACCGAGGGGTGCCGGCTGGGGGGATTTTTATTCCCCAGCCGTTTGACTTCAGCTCTCCCCGGTGGGGAGGGGGGGGGAATAGGTGAGGGGGAACAAGACCGAGGCCCCCCCCCGCAAGGCCGAGGAGGGCGGCGGCACCGAACGGCGCGCCCCGCCCTC
>NW_009199936.1:0-56231 GCF_000690835.1 Fulmarus glacialis | reverse complement strand
TTTCCAACCTAAACAATTCTATGATTCTCATATTACACTGTCATCAGAAAAGCATCCTTAGCATAGCAGACACCAGCAAAATGCCATTTCTTCCCCTTGCTCCAGCCCTTCAGCCACAGTAAGGGCAGGTGGAGAGGATGATCAAGGTGAAGCTTTGTCATTAAGCCTGTCCTAACGTGGCTGCGCCCTCCCAGTCAGCAGCTGAGCATGCACAAAAGTAGCACATCATTTGGGTCTGAGCCATGTCCCCTGACCTGTGACAGTTAGAGCCATCCACCAGACTGACGTAGCTTGGCAGCAGCACGGCTCTGGACTTGGTGCAAATTCAAAATCCAAGTAAAAATCAAATTACTGAGAAGCAAGCAAAAATTCACACTTTCCTATAAGGATAATAATTGAATTTCCATGTTACACAGAAATTTATTTTTCAATAATGGAAATCCATTCTTTTCACCAGGATGTCTATTCCTAGGTGCCACATTCTTTTCTTGTTAATAGTATTTTTCTTTCCCCAAAGTGAGTCACTCTGGAAAACGCCACTCGCTTGAAAGAGAAAAATTGACAAACAAACCCAACTGTCATGAAAATTAATGTTCACTGCTCTATACTGCAACTACCACATACCGATAACTTAAGCTTCAATCAGAAAAGTTCCAAATTACTCAACAATAGTAACTGGCTTCAGGACAAGGAAATAAAATTTAAATCTGCAACTGTTAAAATAGTTTCTACTAATACACTGCTAAGCACATGATCTGTTTGGCTTTGCTCTAATTTGGCTGGGAAGTCCTTTGCAGAAAGAAGGAAAATGTTTTTGATGGCTTGTTCAAAAGGAAAAATAGCCATTTATCAGGTTATGTAAAAATCTCATACTTGTGTTGGAAACTACAGTTTGGCAGAACACATTTAATTACCATTGGCTCTTCTAGAACATTAAGTAAAAAATAACTATGTTATAATCGCATTAAGGGTTTGTCTTTGTTGGTTTAAGACAAAGATTTTAGTCAAAGGCCTCATTAAATCTTAGATCATTCTTTGCACAGCTTAGCTCCTCCATGGGTCTACAAAAACAAGGAAGTACAGCTATAATCCATAGAAATAAAAGAAAGATGGAAAAACTTCCAAGCTTTTTTATGCTAAAATGTAAAGAGGAATATTTTCCCTCTCAAACTAAAATTATTCATTAGAAACTGTAGCTGTTGAAATGAAATTATTTGTGAAATCAACCCTCAAAATAGAGTCAAACACTTCAGTCCATATAGGCAATATTATAAATATGTGCTCTTAAGTACATACCCAACAAGGCTCAAGAGAAAACATACTATGAGCCACATCCAGATGGAGTGTGGCTCCAGCAAGGTTGTACTACCTCAAAATTACAAAAGTCACTACAGCCATGATTTTCATAGTATGTCCACTTATCCTCCAAAATGTTTTTGTCTTGCACTATGCAAATCAGTGTACTCTTTGCATACTAATCACAATTAGAAAAATGCACTACACAACTGAATTAAAAACAATGTAGCACAAGAAAATAAAAATTATAGTTTCATGATCTGAGTCAAGGCTGAAAGTTTCTGTAAGAATCTGCAAGACTGCAATTTTGAAATACACATGTCCTAATGCACGCAAATATTTTCGTTACAGATTAATCAGATTCAAGTGTTCACCCGATTCTGAGTTTTGGCACCAGTGAAAGTTTTGCTTTAGTAATACACTTACATTTTACTTCATTTCCCTTAGAGCCCCTGCAAAACCTACCATAGCCATCATATCCTAAAAGCACAGTATTCCTTTTCACGATGTATATTCAACAGCCAGAATGACATCTTTTCACTTGCATTAATGACTTCATTAACAAGTTAGTTAATTATCCACCTCCTTCTGGACAGGTTCTAAGAGTTGGCAAGACAGCTACCACTTTCTGCAAGGAACATTCTTGTCTCATAAGTATCAGTGTTAAATAAGAGTTCATCTGCAAGCTCTTTATGTAAAGTTTCTTTTATGTTTAAACGTTGCAGTTGAGTAAACTGACATCACAGATTAAGGCTATATTCATACCAAATTCATAGATCTAATCTGTTATGTAAATTAAAATGTCTACTGCTAATTGAGAAACCATAAGCTTTGCTGTATCTGCAAGATGTATACTTAGGAAGTTCTGCTGCGTTAATTTAAGGATTTAATGCAATTAACAGGTAAGCAAACTCACTGCTCCTCTTGTCCACTTAAGTGACAGACGTTGCCTCCCTCATCTCCCAGCCATGTATGATTACATCCCTAACTGTGAAAATGTACTCTTTTGTTTTTTATTTTTAAATTTCACTCCCTTTCCAAGGCAAAGGCTGTTTTAATTTATTTTAAGCTTTGAAGTAATTTCCCTTCTGCCCTGACAAAATTACTGGTAAGGCAAATAAAACTGTTTCAGAATTTGAACTAATTTGATCATGACACAATACTTCCACAACTGACTTGTGCTGCTCCTATCAGTAGTTCATTCTATGCCCAACATAATAGATATCATATGAATAAACTACTCCTCTTTCACCTTGTACATGTTAAAAAACCCATCAGACTTCGTAAGTTACTTGAGGAGGGGGTTAAAATACAGATTTTCCTTGCAGATGGACTAAAAAAAAATCCATCATCACTTATTTTGGAGAAGGAGCAGGAAGCTAAAGGCGAAAGGGAACAGGGAACTAAACAGAAAGCACACAGACACACTTTCAGCTTCCCCATGTGTCACCTATAATGCATAAATAATAAAATAAATTAAAATAAAATAAAGAACAAATGCAAAATAACGTGGCAACTTTAAAGTCCGCAGTGCAGCCTTTGCATTTCTTCAGTCTTTACAGACGTGGCCAAAGCAACTCTCCTACTATGCTGAATTGCGGCAATTTTTTATCTGAATGACCTGATGCCCAAACACTCCTACCCCAAAAAGTGGCACAGGAGAAATCTGGCAGGAGGAGGAAGGGAAACCAGTTAATGTGTAATTTCATAACATGCAGCTTTGGATGAAATTAATCCATCAGCAGACCTGAAAACCCAATTTTGACACAGAGCAATAAAAAAAAACAATTTGTTGACCTTTATCATGTTCCTCACCCTGATCTGAAATGCAGCTGTTTCTCCTGTCCATTCACTTTCCAACCCCTCCAAAGGACCTGCCAGTAATCACACATCAGGTGTCAGTGTATCTGAAACTGAAGAGACTACCCTTTTTCCTGAAAATGCGCAGCAGCAGAACACATCCTGAGTGGTACACTGCAGATATTTTCAAAATTATGAAGAATAACTGCCTTATGGGGTTGTAAGTCACAGGTGTTACTTCAATATCCCATATTAGTGCAAAAAAACCCCAACCTTTCGGTCACACGTTAACCCTACATACTCTGTATCTGTGATCCAGAAGGATGACCATCAAAAAGTTCAAGATCTGTTAATACTTCACAAGAAGCAATGTGGCCTGCTGGAAGAAGATGCTGATCCTGAAGACTTTAGTTCCCAGATTTTGGTCCGTTTCTTAAATGGCATGGTCAAACCTCTTTATCATTTGCAATATGTTAGAATCGCAGAATCATAGAATGATTTGGGTTGGAAGGGACCTTAAAGACCATCTAGTTCCAATCCCCCTGCCATGGGCAGGGACACCTTCCACTAGACCAGGTTGCTCAAAGCCTCATCCAACCTGGCCTTGAACACTTCCAGGGATGGGGCATCCACAACTTCTCTGGGCAACCTGTTCCAGTGCCTCACCACCCTCATAGTGAAGAAAATGTTCAAAAATGAAGTGGAAATAACAGTGTTTACAATCTTTTTAAAGCATTTTCACATTTATTGCTAAAATAAATGCTATGTAGGAGATGAACACTCTTGTTGACACTGGATTGTAAGGTGAAGAGGTACGGATTTCTTACCATCCCCCAGTTGAAATCTATAGGACTTTAAGAAAAACTCAACTATAACAGTTTTTATTGTTGTTTTTTCTTTTAATAACTAATTATTGAAATTTTATAATTATAAATATTGTCTTTATCTCAATTTCAATTTCTGTAATTCTCTAGAGCTAAGAAGAGTTTGGAAAGCATGAAATGCCTCCTTTTCACCCATATAAAATTCCTTTTTCCTAGCCCTAGTACTTGCAAGATATCAAATTTTAATACTTTTGTTGTTACAATATATTAGCTTGATTCTTCGTTTCCTTTAACAAGCAATTTCCCCTGAAGAATTAAAGAAGAAAAATCATTTTTGAGCCAACAGGTTTTCTTTTTTTTTTTTATAATGGGTTATTTGAAGCTGCTCAGGTTTTGGAATATCAGGATAAATGTCAGGGAGATAAATCACCAACACACCTCATGAAACTTGCTGCAGCACTCTCAGTAAACAAGCTGGAACATATGGTTATAATTATGATTTGTATGACCACAGAAATCAGAAGCTCTAGTCATAAACTACAGCCTCGCTACACTATGTATTGTACATACTCAACGATGGTCCCTACCCAAAATAGCTGACAATCTACGTATAGGGCAAGAGACAAGATGGATTAGCACAGAGAGGGGCTGACAAGAGAGAAGAGGCAATATTAGTCAGCACAGTAGCAGAGCTCCCAGCACACCATAAGCCTAGACAGTGTCAGGTAGATATCACAGAAAAGAGACTTTACAGAAGACTTAAAAACACATAAGCCTTGAGAAAGTTTAGTACAAAATATTTTGTCACTGCCATAAGGGTGGAGTGGTGGCAGCCAAGGGTCCCCAGGAACGTCTACCTCTCTGAAGGAAAGAAAAAATCCCTACTGTTTGCTCCTTGCAAATGTGTAAGTCTCACCAGAGTCAATGGAAGACTTCCAAGAACTACAAGCCCAGGACCTTAGAGTACGAATTGCTCTTTTGGGAAAGGATGCTTTGCTATCATTGCCATCAGCGTCTATGAAAAAATTGAGGGTCCCACAGCAAAAGTCTATGCTACCTGCCCAGCTAGTTCTAAATCACTGGTGGGTTACTATCAAAAATACATTGGGGAAGCTTAAAAGAAAGATCAAGAATTTCTTACATAATTATACTCTGACTCTTCTGGTTTCAAGATCCTTGTGACTGAAAGGCCCAAGAGTCCCCTTGATGGACCTGGAGCCTAGGCATGCTACCAGAAGTGCTACTGCTGTATAACTGTTCTATACTCTTGCATCACTCAAAACCACAAAGATAAATTAGAATTTAGAAAAAAACAAACACAACACACTATGTCAAAGGAAGTGTGCAAGAGCTTGACAGTGAATACACCTCTGGCCTGCAGAGATTTATGCCAGAGGCAATGCTTTTTCTGTGCTACTGTGATTAAGACAGAATATGAGTTTTATCTCATGAAAAAAGGCAATGAAGACTCTCAAAGGGGACATTCAGGCACTGCTCTGAGAGTAGTTCAACCTAACTTCAAACCAGCTGCTATGGTCCTCACGGCACCACAGCACAGATTTCGGTCAGGATGAAGCTGCTCTAGAACCCAGCTTGCTGGGCAGCTTTTGCAGACTGAGCCTGCCACCGCTACACTACTATTAATACTCAACTACTTGGTCTCAAAGAACGTTTGAGCTGCAGCCACACGTTTTGATCCAGTTCAGACACATCTTTAGAGAAACTAAGAGAAAGGTTAAAGATGTGGATGCTATCTAAATCTTCACATTCAGGCAGGTCAAAACAATTACAGTGACAAAAGGATGATGCTGTTACGGACTGTAAGCAAGAAGGAAGATGAACAGGCAGAACTGAGAAAGAAGTCTCAGATCTACATTTTCATTATGGTGAGCATGAACAGGCAATTAAACATTGACTAAGCACCAGGGAGACAGACAAGGTTGTGGTTACGTAGCAGATCATATACCAGATCTGTGACACATCATGAAAAGGCTCTGGAAGGTAGAAACAACCAGCCTGAAATATTTGTTAGTAGAGAAAAACCTTGGTGGAATCGTAATAAATAACAGACACATTGTTAGTAGCCTCTTGTGTCCGTCTACCTTGACGTGTTTTAATCTAGATATTACAAATCAGACTATATGAATTGAAGAGGAAAAAGATATTAACATAAAATGCTAAATAGTCTTCTTGTGCAGTTCAAGATAACCATGCAAGTGCTCCTATTAACCAGAATGTAGCACCAAAAAAACCCAGGAATAAGCTAGAGTATATATGTCACAGATGTACAAACACAGGTCATCAGATGCCTTCAAGTACACTAATACTGAATGACATAATGCAGAGTGAAGTACATACTTACATGATAGAAAGCCATTAATGGTCAGGAATGTTTGTCTAGTTCCAACCAAAGAGTACAGACATGAGAAAACAAGTCATTATTGACCACTATACACTGAGTTCTGCAATTTATATTAAAGCTACAACAGTACATTTGTGGGCCAGATTAGTTATGATGATTGCTTAGGTGATTAATGAAGATGAATCCCGGTACTGCCTTTTCATTAGTTTCTTACAGCTACAACATTGTACCTGTTACATCTATAATCATCTAAACAGCACAAACTAAATCAATTAGATCTTACTGTTGCAGTAACTCCTAAGTACTGCAAGAGGCATTAAAGTGTTTGGTTTTTTTTTTAATAGTAAAGTATAAACTGGATCAACTATTTCAAATGAAACCATGTAAATTGACTTATTTTTAAATAGTCTTGAGTAGCACTAACATTTTCCTGTCTTAGCGTATCATCTGTTTGGCAGTTCCTCACTGTAATATGAATTTTATTTTGCAAGAAATAAAATGACTAATATAAAAATTTTGCTTGCCCACTAAAAGTTCTCTCAAATTGCTTAACTGTGTACCATGAACTGGCAAATGCTAATAATACTCAAAAAAAAAAAAAAGAGGAGGGGATTTAAAACCAACAAAAAAATTATTTTTTGGAGGTAAGTTAGTTCAACGTACCTTGTGAACCAAGAAAAATGAACTTTTAATTTCTAATATATGAGGTCTAATCTCTACTGCCACGCATATTGATGTCATTTATGCCTTCACAACACATCAACAACATACCACCAGATCTAGCAGCACTTCACAATTATTTTGCACACCTACAAAGACTGCAGAGACAAGGCAAAGTTGACTCAGTATAGAAGAATGTCCTTTATGAAGTTACAAAACTAAAATACCATTATTTCCCCCCCTCATTCCAAACCCATAATTGTTTATTTAACTACTGGAGGATAACATAATTGACAATACAATTCTAACCAAGGTATTTTATATACAGGATGGAGAAAGGTACTTGCACACAGATAACTGGCACACAGTTGGAGGCCAAACCAAGGAGAAGTAATTGGTGTGAGGATGTTGGCTGTATGGTTTCAGAGTTAAGGAGACTCATGAGAGGAAAAAAAACAGGCTACGAAGGATGAGGAGCAGGAGAAGGTTAACTGTGGGAAAGGGTAAACTTCTGCTCATATCATGTGCTGAATCACAAGGAAGGAAAGGGGGGTGGATTTAAAATACAGTGCTTGTAAGAGTTTGTTTATGTACTGCTGCTGTGCAAGTGACTACAAAATATACGTAACATAATACATGGTAGCATAGATGACTGGCATCAGTTAAATAATTTCAAATTAACAACTACAATAATTATCTCAGGCCTCAAAATTTCATATGAAAAATAAATGATTTTTAAAACCAGGCTCCTATCTCCTTTCATCCTAAACAGATTTTATTTAGACTCTTTCAATAAACTTATTTTAAGCATTACATGGTATTTAAAAGGCACTGAGCAACATAAAAGTGAATTTTCAATCCTTCCATTCTTCTTTCAATTCTTATCTTGTAAAGATTACAAAACACACAAAAATAAAACAACACAGAAATCACGTCTAAGTTTTCCCCATCTGCTCATTGCTCAAAACTTCCTTCTGTTCCATAACAGACTATCAATTTGTGTTGCTGTCTTCTAATCTGTATTGCACTCTACGCTATATAAAACAAAGGATTGCAAAGGGTAATTCAGAGATATTATGGATAGACAAGTATGCCATTTACTCTACCAGTCCTATTGTGTACAAGTTTCACCTATAGTCCAACATAGTATACAGGCAAATAATCAGACACAAAAAACATTAATCAACTGTTTGGGCACAAACAGAAAAAAGTATTTCAGTTTTCTAACAGGATGTGGTACTTATTTTTGACCCTTTCCCAGGCAGGTCATTAGAAAGCTCTTTATAAAGGCTCTTTTACGTAAAGCTTTAAATGAAGATACTTAATTCACTGGGAGAAGAAATGGCACTTCAGGTACTCATGAAAGAAGCAACAAAATAAGCGTAGGAGTATGCCAAGGGAGTTGTTAAGAGAACGGTTCAAGAGGAGTGAAGGGGGTGGAAGTGTAGGAAGAGACAAGAACAGACGTAGGCTGAAACCTTAAGAGTCTGCATTAAGAAATGCAAACTCCATATAAAGCAGTAAAAAGTCGGGGGGGGATAGGATATCAGAGGAGCTACAGAGGAAGGCAGGAGTGGTGGCAATTTGTATGGACTTTACAAATCAATCAAGTAACCAGAAGAGGGAAAAAAGCTATTTTGCCTATGGCAGCACTGAGGCAGACAGATACTCAAGCATGACTAGAGAGATTAGAACCAAGAAGAATAAAACCATCAGGTAAGCAGAGGTATCAAAATACGCAGTGAGAACTGCTCTCCAGTCACAAGCAAAAGTACAAACCACATACTGAAAACTGCTCCGGAAAAACATTTTAAGAGCAATTTTCTCTAGCAATTGAAAAGAAGGAAGAGAATGTACCTGTTGGGACTCTTGAATAAAAACGTTGCAGGGAACAATTTAATTAATTTCTTCTCTGTTTAAATAAACTGCAAACCAAGCAACTGTTTTCTGACGCATTTACGTTACAGGCACAACCCGAACACGGCAGTGGTCTACCCTTGAGCGTGTAAACTGGAAACCAGAAAGGAGATGCGTGTTCCAGCAGCGCACTGAGCTCATCTTACGCAAAAGCAGCGATATGTTCAGGCTATGCTGCTCCAAGTCAGAGACATGCTCTTTTACTGCCTCCATGAGGAGATCCATGTGCATTGTCACAGACTGTAAAATATTCTCTGGCAGACCACTTGCAGCCTGAACTTTAATATCCCCTGGGGATGCTGCCAGTGAATGGATTTCACAAAAGAGCAAAATAAATAGTATCAGTTTTAACAGCAACTGACTTGAAAAGTGTTTTTTAGTTTATCGGGAAAAAGAAAATAACATATACCATTACTGTTGGCAATATATTGTATTTTATTCTTATTATATGGAAAAGAAAAACCTTTAGGAAGGATTTTTGTATGTAATACACACACCAATAAAACACATCTGGTGTGGGGAAGAGAGCAACCACCAACCAAAACACACTATATAGTATAACATACATAAGAAACCTTTTTCTTAACAAAAAATGGCATCAAGTCTTTCATATTCTTTAGACAATATCTCTCTATAGCAAACAGTCCACCCACGAAAGGTCAAGATCTAGTCACACTATTCAGGAAAAAACATTAGTCAGCCTACTGGGAAAGGCATACCCTACAATATGTTACAAAAATTCCTAGCTAGGCTACTCCCTTATATACAGAATCCTTGAGACTGGAAGGCACCTCTTGAGACCACCTAGTCCAACCTTCTGCTCAAGCAGGTCACCATATCCACTGAGTAATCATAAAGAATAAAATATGCACATAAACATTTTAACTAAGTTGAAGCATTATCAAATGGGGCACTATTTGCTTTGTTATTTTTAAAAAAAAGAGTATCAAAAAAGCAGAAAAATGGACTAAGTGCTACTTTTACCACGTGCTGCCCTCAGGGAAGGTATCCCTGCAGTGCCTGCAGATATAATTGGCTCGGATTCTAACACATCTTGAGATGGACCATCTATGATTACAATCCAAGCATGCCTGTGGACAGCTTTTCTATAATGAGCATGCACACTGGTATCACTTGTTGAAAAAGAAATGGGCTACAGGTGTGTTTGTAAGAGAGGTCACATGGAAGGCAATACTTTATTAGGTTTGAAGTATAGTTTATAGAAAGTAAGACTCACTTGCCACCCCAGATGCAATTCCGTAAAGTAGTCCTCCTCCATCTGTTTGCTGCTGAAAGACATGGGTCCCTGGCGGAGGGCTTCTTTCTTGTCTAATGAAATTATATAACAAAGTTTTCACAAGTCTGCTGGTATATGGGAGACTGAAAAGAAAAAGAAAACAGCTTTAGTTGACTCACAACTTGCAAAATTTGGCACAACAAAGCCCAGGCAGGGTGCAAAGGCCGGTGTTTGGCATTAAACACAGACAGTAACTCTCCCAGTCTTGAGCAGACTGGAAAGGGAAAGATCGCCAAGGTCCTGCCCATGCAAAGCTGTACTGACTTCAGCAGGGCTCTGCAGGAGCACCTTCAACAGCAGGATCATGGAAACTTTTTTGTTTTCTTTTTTCAATACTAATTTTAAATCAATCATTTAATTTGTGGAATCTTTGTATTCTTTTACCTCAAGACACAACTGGAAAAATATTTATGCAAGGGAAAGAAACATTATATTTGTTCAGTTTTCACTCCATGCTTTGGTTATATAGAACAGGTAACAATAGTGTTCCTCCACACACACCCCCCAATATTTTTGTCCATGTGTGCAGCTGGGGCTAATTTGCAAAGACAATGAAACATCTGACCTCACATCAATGACTTTGACAAATGCACATAAATTTTGTTGGATTTAAATAAAAGGTTACAGTATTTCCAAAACAGAGAAGGATTTCCACAGAAGCAAACAGTTGGTTCCCATTCCCATATGATTTAAAGATGATCAGACGGGCCGTGTTACAATGAACTCCAGTCCCCTCTAACCAGTACCCTCCCTTCCAACTCTTCACATTGCCCTAGATTCCCAGCCACCAAATTCCCACCCCTCTCTCCAGAGGCCAGGTACCTGCTACTCCCAACTCAGATCTCTTAGACCACATACTGTCTTTTCTCCCAAACATTCCTCATTTTGCCCCAAACCCTCACTTCCTTCAGTCCAGAGACTGAAGAACCACCAAACCCCCCAAATACTGAGGCTCTGCCTCTACCCTGCTGCAGTTTCAGGCTGAAGCCTGCCCTGTGCTCCCTCTGTCCGCAGCCAAGCTAAGCCTCCCTCCTTTCCCTGCATACCGCCCCGGAGCAGTACCTCTCTTACATCTACTAGAAATTTCAGAACACCAGATAATAGATACGCTTCCCAAAAATCTGCCCACATAGAATTTAAAGCTGAAAGAGGATGAATGGTATCCTGACCAAAATACGTAAAAGCCACCATGACAAAGCATTTAAACAAAACAACCGACTCGCCAGAACAAGTGGTATTATTCATACGACCGAGTTTACCACCTGCTAAGTATTTCTACTATTGCAGCTTAAAACTCAACGTAGCACATATGTGCAATCTTTCAAGGGGCTGCTATTTATTTGTATCGCAAAAAGGCTCATCAGCATTTCTGAGGTACACGGGCTCTCTAAACTGCAATGTTGCAGGAAAAGACCCACAGCTGAATCAAAAAACCATCCTGAAAAGTAAAAGCTGTTTTAAGTTAATGAAATTACCCTCAAAAAATGAAAATGGCTTCCAAAGTAGTTGTGAGATTTAAACCTGAAACTTTCCAACAGTCTTTACAGAGGTTTGCTTTTGTGTTCTGTTTTCTTTCGAGGAGAACACATTTTCTATCAAAACGTATTTCACTGTCTTTTGTTTTCATGTACAAACAGTCTAAACAAGCGAGCAGAAGCATTTGCTTTGCTATTAGGTACCACCCCAGAACACAACATACCATCGACCATGCATCAGGTATTTGTGAATGATGCTCTCTCGCAGAATTTCTTTATGGAATAATTGGCAGGAGAGGAAGACGATGAGAGTTGTCACAGCTTCCAAGGAAATGCTGTATGTAATATCTCTGCAGGAAAAAAGGAACATTTATAAAGATTAATCTACTGGGTTTGTTTACAAACTGACTTCCAAGAACACTTAGTAGCTTCACCTGAGGTTATACACTGTTTAGCACAACAAGTTTCAATTGGGAACACAAACAAAGTCAAAAAACGCAGAATCACTTCATACCAACGATGGGCTGTTCTTCTTAGACGAAAGTGGGTTTTTTTTAATATGCCAAAAGACAAGACAATGTAAAAACACTGAAGTATTGCCCAGAACGTTCCAGGTGCAATTCTCAGACTACACTTCACTCAAAATAAGAGATATATTTCAAAAGCGTGTCCTTTGTTCTGTTAAATAAACTGTCACGAAACCATCATTCTAAGTCAGGGAAATGTGCAGCTAGCCAAACACAGCTCCATCTGCCAGGAAAAGTGGATCCCTAAGAAAGGAATATAATATACAAATGCTAGTTTAAGTGTAAGAAATGCTCAGGATATCAAGATACTACATACAGTTGTTCAGTTTTAAATGGTATTTTTGAGGTAACAGTGAAGTCTGAAGTTTCAAGATATTAGAGCCAATCCCAAAGAATGTGCTGTAATGATTAAATACTGACACCAGATAGTTTAGCAAAGTTCATTAAGTTAAGCAGGAAAGGCTCTGCAGCAAAATGGATGAGAGATTGATCCACTATTTAGGCTATCTTGTGCTTTCTGTTCCCACCTCTGCCTACAATGACCTTGTTACACATACCTTATTTTTAAAAGAGGGAGGAAAATGGCATTTGCCTCCTTAATCAGTAATAAACTGCAGACTACAAGAAACCTTTTAAAACACAATGAAATGATTTGGACATGAACTAGTATCATTCTTACTTACAATCAAAGACCATTTTTACCTCCTCCAAAAGTAAGGAGATACTTCATTCAGTGCAACAGTACCATCCTCTAATCCATTATAAAGATTGTTATTAAGTACTTTTAATGTTTCCCCCACTGATACTACTTAATTTCCACAGTATGCTTCACAATCCGATATCATTAAGCTACAACAGGTGTCAAGCATCAATTATCAAGGTTTTTTGACCTGGGACCTACTGGAAATTCAAAATCTATTTATACTTCTCAAATGCAAAGGTTTTATAGTATCTCTATTTAAATGTAAAAAAACCCCAAACAAAACAAAACACAGCATCAGTGTGTGTTTAAGCAGTGATGCTAAGTTTTTCTTTGTTACAATGTCACCTTCCAAAAATCTTATTCTTAACAGTTAAAACAAGTATAAACATAAAACTAAATGCTCTTTCAAATAGTGATGACTTGAAAACTACAGTGCAATCTCTCTTGAAACAAAATAAATAAACCACAGAAAAGACCGGCTGGAGTAAAACTCTTCATTAGTCTCAGGATCAGAACTGGTGTGGTCCTTACCAAAATGAAGAGGATTTTTTTCAGAAGAAATCAATCTGATTTTTAGCACACTCAGTGACTTCAATATTCTCAAGGGTGCTGCTAGAAATGCTGTAAGTAACATGCATTACTGTAAAACACAAGGAAGAAGAGTTTCGTGCATCATGGTGTGTAGACAGCTTAAGCTAAGCTCTTCTGCAATAGCTCTAGGCCAGTTTCTGAGCAAAGAGTGTGCTAGTTATTTGCTCAAAGTCAAGAGCAAACTGGAATCACAACCTCCTGGATCGCAGTCCACACAACCGCACTATCTCCAATACAAAAATGTTTTTGCAAGTGAAGGCTATGCAAACTCACTGCTTTTTTTTTTTCCCCTCACATGATTTAAGTATTTGAATGCGTAACATTTTAACTTATACGTCAGGAAGAGATGTACTGCTTAAATAACATTCTTCCTTAAAATCATCAAGTACATTTTAATTACTTTTAGTTTTTTGAGTTACCTGACTTTTTGCCCACTACTGAGGAAGCTAGCCCGTGTAAATGCTGATAATTAGATCAGGCCAGAGGTTACGCTGTGATTTGGTTCCACTGCAAATTCATCTAAGCCAGAAGCAAGGCTGAGCTAGGAACCACTCCCACTCCCTCTCCAAAACCGTGATGCTTTGCCATCCACTACCCACATCCATCCCAAGCAAAGAGCTGATTATTAGAAGTTTACCCGCCAGCAAAAAAATTAAGAAATGTTTTTCTATCAAAATAAAAACAACAGCTTGTAAAAAATACTTCGTAGCTGTAGGAAAAAAAAAAATTCAGAAGCTTATCATTACCAAGGTTAAGAATATGAGAATAATGTCTCCAACCCTGAGTTGATGAATGAAAAGGCTGACTTTATGACATGCTACAACATCCAAAACAGCTGGGTCACTTTGCTGAGGGGAAATAAATTTCAGAGTCTAGTATATTTTTTCTCCATCTCAATCATTCATTTATTTATTTTTCTGACAAACCATACAAGGGGAATAGCAAATCTGAGGAGACATTACAAAATTCTTTTCTATTTTTATAAGATTCAGTGTAAAGAAATAAACAAAGAGGTTACTGTAATGTATTAAGTAATTTGGGGGGGGGGAGGGAATCTGCTTTCAATACCCTTATATAACTCAGAGAAAAAAAAAAATAGGAAGAAAGCTTAATTCATGCAACTCCAGTTAGTGAATTATTCTCGTTTTCTTTCTATTCGAAACCCAGTTAGGGCACATTTAACTGCAGAAACATTCCACTCAACCTGTAGAATCTGTTCAAATTAAATCTGCTCTGACATAAACACAACCAGAGTCCTGGTATCTGGACCAACCCCTCAGCTACAGTCACCCTTAATTTATCAGCACAAGGATAAAGCTTCAGAGCAAAATTATTTTCTCCACCAAGGGTCAAATGTACAGTTTTCTGAAACTCAAGCATTTCTGAAGGGTCACAAGAACTACCAGGAACCTCTTTTAACTTCAAAGAAAATACTGTTTATTTATATTGAGAGACTATAGAACAGGGGGTTTTGTTTTTGAAATTTTTTTTTTTATTCAAAGCTATCGGTCATATAGAATGACTTTACATGGAATTTATGCTGATCTCCAACTTCCTCTGAAAACTGTTTGCTTGCAGATAAGGAGGAAACTAGAAATAATGAACTCATGTATCAATTACATGTCAAAATTTTTTAGCTATTTATTTCAGAAAACCAGAACAACTGCATGATGTTTTGAGTTTCTGTGGGTTTTTTTTTCCTTCTCAAGTATCTTATAAAACAGAATTAAAAAATCCACAGAACTGACATGTCCCAAGGAAATGGACTTCATAGAGCCATGTACCAAAGCATTATGTCTTTTTTTTTTTTTCTCCCTCTGGATTTTCTCATTTGGAGATTTCAATAGTTATTCTCACTTAATTTTTTCCTCTTTTTCTCTCTCTCCTTTCCACTGGAGGATATACTCCCGTATCAGGTAGACAAGCTCACAGATATTATTCTTTTTTCCCCTCTTAAGACGTACTTCTTTCATGAGGGAACAATCTGGCATAGACTGAACTCTAGAAATCATGGCAATCGTTTCTCTCCTGCATTTGGGTTCTTTCCTTATGACAAGTAGCTGTCCTCCTTGGTATCAGATTTCTTACACAGTGACACAAAGCAAGCGCCTGTTTCTTTAATGAGGTGGAATAGGTCCAGGTTCTTGCATGTGACACCCAAATTAAAACTGATTTCTGGCAACAAACCTTATATATACACATTTAGTCTCTAAAGCAAAGACCTATCACATGTATCTGTGTTTATCTTAAACTATGAATTCTTCAGAGAATGATGACTTGAGCTCCAAAACGCAAGATTCCTAGATGTTAGCATAATATAAATATGTGCATGTACTTAACACGTGTTTTAGTATCTACATTTCAATGAGAAACAGTTGATATGTCAATGGATTCCTTCCAAACCAATGATACCAGATCATTTCAACGAATGCTTTTAAATGAAACAACCACGTACAATTTGTATTATAGTAATCTTTAGACAACAACTCATTAAAATTAAATGACAAAAATTCTAGTAAGTCGGTGACACTTTCCATCTTAATCCCTTTTGTCAGGTAGATAGCAAAGATCCTGGGCTCCTCTTTGAGAGGCCCTGGGAGTACTGCTTTAAAGCAGCACTGCATTTAGACTTAAAAGAAGTACTGCTTTAAAAGAAATTGGTAGAGTAACTAATTCTTCCGGGATACAAACTGGAAAGGATATCACTTCTCTTCTGGTCTTCCATCAAGAACATATATTTTTATTGATTTATTTTATTTATTAATTGTGGTGGCAGACTTGTAAATTCCATCAGAGCTATTAACCTTCAGGCGTTTGGGGCCGGAGAACCGCACCAGGCCATCTATCTGCATATCACACCCACTCAAGGTTTTGTCTGCTTGAACTGGACCAAGAATTCACCTTGCCCTTTTACAGACACTTACTTCAAATATATCACGATGCTGATCCCCGACTTAAAAAGTTCCAAATGCCTGAAAAAGACGGCTATGGTCAAACCAGTAATCTTTAACAAAAATAAAAGATCTTCTTTCCAGTAGAAACAGGAAAAGAGCACACAGAAGCAGCCAGTTAAGGCAACCTGCCTGAGCAGTAACTCTTCCAACTGCAATAGCTTGAACGCTTGCCATTACTTGCTTGCACCCACAGACAAGTGCTCACGCTAAGTGGTACCACAGAGCAAACAGATGCCACACCATGACACACCACTAGGTTTCAAAGTGGATTTCTTCTGAGCTACAAAGAAAATGCTGGAGTCTGAAGCAGACCAAAATGTGAAGATCATAATAGCAAGGTCATCTGTCAATCGTAGCCTGTGGGAAAAATACAAAAACCAACATACTCTTGTCTACTCCTGCAGACTCAAGTAAAAGTAATAGGAGCAGTTTGCAGGAGTCTGATGCTACCAGCAGCTTATGTATCTAAGCCGGTAAGGGGAGTGGTGTTAGTGTAACTGCTGTTTCCAAATGATGCAACTGCCTCCCATAGAACAAGAACTATGGGCCTGTTAAAACCTCAGCTTCCCAGTTATCTGCTTTTTCCATTCAAAACCATGTGGATGACCTTCTATCAGCATCATCTACCAAGAACTTCAACAATCTACCTATGTGTCACCATCCTGCTGCTGCTGCTGGCTTCTCTCCAACACCAAGCACCGCTCACAACTGCTTTCTGTGCTCACCACATCATTCAGCTTTGTTCCCTGCCTGCAAGAGAGAGGTCTGTGAAAGAGGAACCAAGATGAAGCATAGAGGCAATACATAGGAAAATCTCAGCTGGGAACTCCTATTACCACTCTGAAGGCACATGCTGTTGTAAACACTTTAATTACTCAATGAAATGCAGCTATTTCTATATTTTAGCACACAGAGGCTGAGAGCTCATAAATGATTTCACACCCACAGAGCAAACAGCCTGAACAGTCAGAAACAAAACTCTTAATTTCAACTCACACCACCAGACCAAGCCCCCTCCCTGTTTAAATATTTTCCTGAACTTTCACCCAGCCAGAGCTGTCTACTCCGAGTATTAAAAGGTTAAAAGGTAACTCATTTTCTAATTTAGGAGAGTTGCCAAAAGGGCTGATTCATACAAAAACTCTCAAATCATACAGGAACCAGGTTTCATTTCCCTGCTTCCTGAGGGCCCACCAGAAAGGTGAAAGAGGAGTCACCGCAGAGAACAGGATCAGTTTTGAAAACTGAAAAGCAAGTAGAATATCTGGTTATCGGTCTCAGGATACAAGTACAACAACTCAAAGTGAACATAATCTTTCCTCTTGGAATCACTCCTAATTTTACACCCACAGATGGCAAATACGCACCATGGCAGCCGATAATGCACTAGATAATGCACTACGCTCATTACAGCTGACTCCAAACATTTGGGAGATGTCCCAAAGGGGTACTCAAGAAACACCAACTGGAAGCAGAGAGCATCTCTGACATTTCCTACTGCATCTCCCAAGTATTCTTGACTGGGAGACAGAATGAGAGCGAGAAAACAACCAAAGATGGAAATACTCTAAAGTGAGTAACTGAAGGATTAAAATGACAGTTCGATTCAAGACCCTTTAATCCCAGACCTGTTCCTAAACCATCTGAGACTACATGGCTGTGTACATTTTCAGCTCACTGGCATTCAGTTCTTCCCTCTACAGATTAAAAATATTAGAAAAAGTCTAGGACTTCTAAATGTTGCACAGAGAATCCATATTCTTCTGTGTTCACCTTTCATATCAACAAGTCTTGTTAGCAATATCCACTAAATCTAAGTGAAAGACCTTACCTTTTGAACAACAGAACACGAGAGCAGTCCGAATACCCGTAAAAATGGACAGTTCAAATGACTGGGCTTGTGCAGCTTTCAACCCCAGCGAAGAGGTGGCCAGAGAGAAGATAATCCAGGTGCTCAAAAAGCTACTGTAGACCATTGCAGAGGTCTGGACAGAGCCGGACCACAGGAAGCATGTCCTGTGTTCCAGCCGTGCAGCCTGCGTGAAAGGCAGACCTGCTCCACAGTTTCTCTGTAACACCACTTCTCAAATGTGCTGGTTTCAAGGCAGAGCCATCTTGATGTAGTGACAACAATAATCTCTTTGGGTCTCATGCTTGTCTAGGCAATGGAGAAAAAAGGCTTATGCCTCTCAACCCAGTCGCTGTCACCGATTTGAAACAGTCGGCAAACTTAAGGTGCCAAAAAGAGATATGCTTGACTTCAGTGCCTAGCTGTCTTTGCTGCCCAGACCAGAGACCAAACCCAAATACTAGCGAGCAGGCGTTTTTGAAGATGCATCCAATATTTTTTGTGAAGACTGAAAACCATAACAGAGAAAGCAGGTTATTAGGAGCTTGAATATACAACCTGATGTATGATAAACAGGACAGACCTCTGATACTATGCTCTGTGATTAGAAAGTTTGTTACAAGTTGAATATAAGTTAAAGCTAGCCTAGTGAAAAGACAGGTCATAGAGAAACACTGATCTAAGTCTAATATAAAAACTAAATTAAAATAGAATTAGAAAAGAAAGAAGAGTATGTGACACAGATAAAGATTCTTCTGCTTAGGACCTTTAGACTCTTCAGAGGCCACACATCAGAAAAGAGAAAAGCATGTAAGAGTGATGAAGAAAATCTTCCAAACAAATAAATATTTTTTATTTGCTGCACCACCACAAAGTAAATAAAACTCCCTTTATACTCATTAGATCCCTCTACACAGAGCCCAATAGTCTTAAACTTTGAGGATCTTCAAAGTGAAGCAATGCAAACCTCCTTCAGTTTGGATATTTCTGCTAGCTTCAACCTAAGTTTCAGGAGATGAAAGTTCCCCTTTGATGATTAGACAAAGTTGCCAACAATGCTGAAGTCAAACAGCTCTTCAAATACTGGAGCTACAACAATCTTGATAAAAGTTCCTTCAACAGTCCTTTTTAAAAAAGCACTATTCTGACCTATTGTTTTGAAAGTAACAGAAAAATTAAAATATGACACTCCTGAAACAGGAGAGAAAACAATTCTTAACCTCTTCACTGCTCACAATTAGCAAGGAAAAAAAAAAGCCTAAACATTTCTCATCATCTGTACATGGCATCGTTCCTACACTGCAATGATTCCGTAGAGCTTTATAATCATTATATCGCCCTTCTTCCTCCTACATTTGACTTCTAAGCTCGCAGGAAATGTAGCGAGCATCCTTAAATGAGTCAAAACACTGTTAACATTTAAATTTGGAAGTAACTAAGATTGCAACCTGAAACAATTTTAACTACAGAAAATAATGGAACATCATGGAAATATCAACTAACTTCTACTGGCACCACAGGGTGCTACTTCACAGTGATGTAACTAGATCACAGTATTTCATTTCTCCTCCATATGCATTTATAGTCTTTAACGAAGTGAAAATGTACTGATAACAACCAGATGTTCAGTTATGTATACTAGCTCTTAACAAGCTGCTGAAAGAAGCCTTCATAATTTAAAGCTTTGGGAGCTCTATCTTGCAACAAAACGTTAGCAATAGTTTCTACATAAAAGTCATACAATTAAATACTGAAGTTGCATCCTTTTGCCGACTATGCAGTTTTAATCATTAAAGTACACTCTTGAGTGCTAACATTAACAAAACCAAAGGAAAAGCGCAGTATCCATAACATACCTAAAGGAGCCATAAATCAAACATCAACATACTGTTACACAAATGTTATAAGGGACTGCATTAAGTCTAATTCTTGAAAAGCAATAATGCCATAGTTTCTATAAAATGTCTTAAAATTAAACGTGAAACCTTTTTCCTTGGCATTTTGTACAATGCAGCAGAGCCTGTCAGAAGGGTAATTCAAGATCAAGAGCCACAATGCTGCAGAGTCCCATGGTCCCTACTACAACCTGTTTTAGCTATGCTGAGTGTTAACTGCTTTAAAGCACATTTGCCTTTCCCAATACAAACTAACCTTGAGAAATAGTTTCTTAAATTCATCATAGACAATTCTGAGACACTCCTAGATATGCCTTGCTGTACATCTCTGCAGGCTTTCCCAAAAAAAAAAAATCAACACATTTTGGTTCTTCAGTCATATTTCATAGTAAGGGATATGGAGAGGTGGGTTACAGACTTACCATTTGTCATCTCCCCCATCTCACACCTTCCTTATGAATTTTGAGCTAGACTGCCCACTTGCATTTTCCAAGTATGTCTGTAGGTTATTCTGTAGGCAGACATGAGCTCATTCTGCCACGGCTTCTAGTACAGCAAGTTCAGAGGTGACCAAGCTCTGCCCACGCTCAGGAAAGACTCAAGCCTTGAGCTCATGAACTCAGGGCCTGTGCCAAGCCCAAAGTCTTACGATTGCTTTTGGTCAGTCCGGAACATGGGTTAAGATTATGTAGCTGCCTGCAAAATACCACACACAGGTATCCTAAGCTCTCCTCCCAACGTACCTGTCATCTTACATATACATCTTCACTACGTGATACTCAAGTGTGAAGATCTTTCTATGTTATAATGACAAATTTCTCACTACTCCATAACAGAATCTACACAGCTTCATCCAGCAATGCTCTCCACTCTTCAGTAACACATTTGCAAAAAAACCATTAAGACAGCACATCTGAAATTATTTATAGAGAGAGGAAAAAAATTATAGTACCTCTGAAGTGTACTGCTTTCACCAAAAAGCACCTGACATGACATTTAGAACAACTTCAAAAGCAGTGCAGGACTGTTGCACAGGTACCTCTGCTCCTGCATTTTGGACAGAGAGATGGTCTTCCATGCTTTAAAAATAATCTTAGTATTTCAATGAAGGAGGAAAAAAAAACAGCTTAAACTGGGGTGTAGAGAAGCAATATATTTAGACAGCAGCTGCCAGCTGTATCCACTTCTTCATGAAACTGCATCTACAGAACCCAAGGGACACACTAACTGTGACAATCCTCTGCTAAGGCTATTGAATGCTCCTAACAGAAACTTTGCTATTCTGAATGACACTTCAAAGACAGGCTCAGCATGGAGATTTTAATGGCCTGTCACAACAAAAATTCATCTCTAATAGCAGCTTTACAGACAGACACTCTGTTAGCAGTGCCACTGTAAGCTGCCAGAGCTGCCTATCCTCTAGCAAGTGATCCTATGTCCTGCAACAGAAATCATTACAAGTTTGAATATTTCATGTATTCCACTCAGACAATCTACTCCTTCCCAAAATTCACATACTAGGCTTGTAATTTTTTTGATTTATTCCCACTAAAGACAGAAATTAACTACTCCCTTGATACAAAGTAGAGAAAGAATTTATAGTGTAAATCTTATCAGGGAGAGGGAGGCAAGTAAAAAGTAAATTCACTACTAAAATAATCCTGATTACTCTCCTGAAAAAACTTAGTATTACAGTAAGCAAAAATGTCTCAGCCTCATAATACCTTTATGAAGAACAGAGTTGGATTGTGTATTAGAGAAAGCAAGTTTTTCCCTTATCTCCTTTCCCCTACCCTTCTTCCCCTTCAATGATATTGGGATAAAATCATTAGATAAGGCATTACCACATTGTTAAACATATTATATTGGTAAATAAGACAATAATATACACTTTTGTAAGTGTTAGTATCTTACTAACAATTCAGTAGCATGCTATTGCAGAAAAATTTAGCTAGGAAAACTTATTTGACAAAAAATAAAACCAAAAACCTTCCACATCTCTCTTATGAAAAGTGAGTATGTTTTCGATACAGCTGAACATTAAAGATTATAGACAGGCTTTATAACTACTTCTTTTTTAATAAGCCATTATTATCACTATATTATATACTAAAATAAGTGCTTTCAACAGCTACTTCCACTCCCAGCAACCACATTCACACAGAAACAGAGATGCTGACAGGTTCAGTTTTTGAAAAGGGTTAAGAACAATCATGCCTGTAAAACCTTTTCTGCCAGAAAGACAGAATAAATGATATTGGCCTCCACACACACACTGGGTCTTCCAAGAAAGAAAAATAAAACCCTGCAGGATTTATGAACTTGCCCATATATCGCAGTCCTTTCACCCCTTTGTACTTCCTCTAATCTGCTCCAAACAAAAAGTGTATCTGTTCCAGGAAGTCCTGACAAGCTTTGCAGAATGACACCCTAAATCATACCACTAATTCATTACACACTACCTACCCAAACCCTCATGTAACGTTGACAGAGTTGTATTTAATGAGAGCAATGTTTCAAAAACTATTGCATCTTTGTCAGCTTTCCAACCAAAAGAACAATCCGAAGGACAAAACCTAAATCATCAGCAGAGCTATATATAATAGATAATAGATAATCTGAAACTCTTTCAAAGCTGTGATGCTTTAATTGGGGCACTACGTTTGAGGCACAGACTACAATGCAATTTAACACAAGAGGTACTGCTAACACTATCTTTGGTAAAGTTTATCTTGGGAAAAAAGAAGTTAAAACTTATCAGGACAGGTGTGGAAAAACATTTTTCTTTCCAAAGAACAAAGTAAGTTCTCCTTGATGTAATACTGAAGTGTATTTCATGACACATATCCCAATGAGATGTGGAATCAACATATCTCAAATACAGCAGATGCATGAAAAAAAGCCATGTAAACAAATCCGGAGATCTACAGAAACATTTCACTTAATCATTTGTCTTCTCTCTTTTTCAGACATTAATTCACTGGTATTTCAGAAATTAGTATAAATAAGTCATATGACTTACTTAATGCACATGCAGTTCAAAACCCCACACAACTGCAGAAGAGCTTTTGTTTGCACCTTGCTGCATCCCCCAGAGATGAAGTGACACCTCCAATGTACCTTTCCCTGTACAATTAGCACAACCATTTCTAGCCAACAGTTAGCAGTAACTAACTGTGTACTGACAGAGGTACCTGAAACAAACGTCAAAGCTCCTACAAAATAAAACAAGGTAACTTCTGTTGATGGTTTGGACTGGGTGCGAGATGCTGATCATGGACTTCTTGCAACAGAACATTCAGGGCTGGTGCTGGCAGCAGGTTATCATTATCAGTACTGCACCATCACGTAGAGCATTCAAATGAGAGTATTTACACTTATAACCCCATCGCTCTAAGTTTTATATTCTCTCAAATGCTCAGTTTATACAAGGAGGCTAAAAAAAAAGAAAGAAAAAAGCCAACTTACAAGAGGGGAATTTCAACAATGAGTTGGATGAGGCAACACAGCAACTCTTCTATGAGGTCTTCACACTCTGTTCCTGAAAAGAAGCACACCAAAGGTTTTCCGGATTTTCAAACACCAAAAGAAAGCATAGATTTCAACACATAGATCCAGACAATCAATATTTTAATTAAGAAACAAACACTAGAAGAGAAATTCTACCTGTTTAAGAAGATAGCATTCTTTCCTGAAATAGAAGGCACTTGGGATTATCACCAGAGAAAATGGCGATGCTAAGCCTTTTACATATAAAACAAGTAACTCATAACGATTGGATAAATTAAATGAGATGTTGATATTGTAGGAATATGTTAATATTAAGCACATCAAGCCTTACTTTACTACTTACTTAAGTTCATACTAAATAGTGTTATTACTAACAGTTGAACAGTTGATCACTAGTGACTTCTCACTGGTCCACAGTTCAAGTCTCCTCTCAAAATTCCCTGCGCTCTGCGTATTTCTCCACCTCTTTTTTTAATCCCAAGTGAAGAAAAAGCAGAGACAGACAGAAAACACAGATTCATTTGTCTAATGTACACTGAACAATATTCTAACTTGTGATACGTCAAATGAATGCAGCCTACAGCACACTGCTGCTCTTAAGCAATTAAATCTACACGCTATTTTTTCATGAATACACATTTGTTTCTTGAAGAGGTTTTACACATTTCAATGACAAGTAAGAATTCATGAATTTTCAAAGTGAGCAGCAATTATTCTCTACTCATACACAATGTGACAAAATGCATGGGATGATTAAAAATTATTTTCAAAATGCAACTACTCTAAGCAATAAAACTGGTGGTATTTTACTTTAGCACTGCAATTTTCAAAAGCAACTGTAACAAAAGACTTGCAAGACTTACTGAGGAAAAAGCTCATTAAATCATTTGAAGTTGTCATATAATACTAAAAAATAGAAGACAAATCTCTTGGCTCATTAGGATTTTTTCTGCTTTCAAAATAAAATTATAAAGAGAAACCTACAACACAAAGAAATGTAGGGGTTTATAGGACTGAATGGCCTAAGAGCAGGCATAGTTTTTCCCTCTACATTACCCGATAGGCATTACAGCACCGCAGCACAATGACTACCCAAACGCTTGTTTATTTTGTATTTTCAAATAAATACATCTTGCAATAAACACATTATAGCCAGGTTATGGCAGTGTTACTTCGCTTAACCCAAGTTTGTTCTTAAATCCAGAACTCAATTTTAAGAAGCACACCTGAGGGAATATTCACAATAAAGCAAAATTATTTCTTTCCACAATTGGTTTATTAAAAACACATTAAAAATTGTCACCTAGTGAACTGCACGTTCTAAAGGAAATCAGTTTTTTATCACGGAAACGTGGTTTCCTTTATATAGAATCCCCCATGAGTAACACAATGTAGCTCCTGTTAGTAAAAACGGAGAACTGCTAGGAGTATTTAACCCTAGACAGAAACTACCGCCAATAATAAAGCCCAGATAATGTATTCTAAAGTAACTTGAACGTGACAGTTTCCTAAGGTTTTTTTAATCTAGGAAATGTTTATAGAGCAAGACTGCTATTAGTTCCCAAAAGGTACCTAGTTTTTTCTCTTGACAATTGAGGAAAGGGAGGAGAAGAAAGGGAAAAGGATGAAAAAAAGTAGAGTGAATGCATTTTAAGAATATCGTTTCTTCCACCATGCTATATATACAACTCATTTGAAGAGAGAATAATGTTATTTGACTATGGAAGAGGGCTTTTCCCCCATACTATATTCAAAATAAAACAAGAAAATATCGGGTTAGCACAATCACGTAGAATGGAAGATGTTAGTCTTTCCTGCTCTGTTCTCAAACTATTTTTCTCTTTTTTTTAAAAAAAAAAAAAGCTTAATTGCTGTAATCAATGTCATTCAGCTACAATAATTAATGTATCCTTTTCCCCATTGGGACACATGCATTCTTGTTTAATTCTTGTCTTGCCAAGACAATGAGGCGGATGCATGCCAAATCTATAACGTGAGAGAGAGCTATAAACATGGAACACTATGTGTTTTCATAAACAATGTCTTTTTCAATAGCAGGATAAAGACAACACACACAATACCCATTCACATTACTAGATCACATTCTTGGATCAAAGACACATGTAAAGCCTTTGGGAAAATAAGTAAAGGTGAATCTGTCCAGATAAGATTAGAGCAGACTTGCAGAGAGAGGAATCATAGGTGCATCTCCTAAATACCATGGCAGTGCAGAGGTAACTGCAAACACACACGGTTTTTAAAGTGTCCAGTTATGCTGAAGCTCCATTTTTCATCAGCTATATTTAAGTCCTCAAACATGTGGACTACTTGCATTGTGGGGTTTTTGGCTTTTTGGTGGGATTTGTTTGGTTGGGTTTTTTTGTTGTGGTTTTCTTTTTTTTTAACATTAAAAAAATAATACTTTGTATTTAACTTTTTCAAAGCTACAGACACTGGACTAGCAGACACTACACAGGCAAAATGGCTTATCCAGAGGAAAGTATACATGCCAGGAGACTCCACTTCTAGTAAAATCAGCCCAGCTCCATCCTTGGCCGTGAAACAGGGCCTAACATAGACAGTAAAACAGTCTTTCTTCTCAAGAACTAACTACTATGTTGTCACGACCTGATGTGAGCTGATGTAGCAGCTGGATGTACCTAATGTTAGTAAAATATTCAGGCATAGCAAGGTATAGACTCATCTTAGATGCTACTTGTTTTTCTGCCCTGTTGCTGCTACAGGTAGGATAGAACCTGGACATCAGTAACGAAATAATTCGCTACTTGTAAAACAGTGCCTCATTCATTCAATTCATTACACAACCAGCAGACTGAAAGCTTCTTTCAGTTTTGTGGTTTGATCTTCAGCACTGAGGACTCAAAAGCTCCCAACTTTCCCTTAAGAGTGTTAAACAATGAGTACACAAACTAATTGCCGTCCCTCATTTCCTTCATATGATAGCTGAACACTCATGAAATCATTTAAGGACTGCAGTAAACATATTGTTGTTTACTCCCACCTCTGTGTCCTCTTATTTGCTGTAATACACCAAATAAGGTTCCTAGGAACATTGTGATAAAAACTTCTCTACAGAGAATGAATAAACTTTCCTCCTACAGGTCAGGGAAGAGGTTGGATGAATTGACAGTTTGACTTAGAATACAATACACAGCATATGCTCTCTTACACCCCTGAATCACAGTACAGTTAAAGAGCACACAGAAATTATGGGATACAGACAATGGAAGCCTCACCAAAAGATGAATGATTTGTGTTAGCAAGACTAACTCCAGCTTCAGATCAGCATATGCTGAGTCCAGCTTAGAATTTACTAGTATCAGGATTTTTTAGCTGAATCTTAAAGAATATGGTTTAAGTCTCTACAAGGATTTTCCTACAATCAGAATTGTGCAATATCCTCCAAAGTTGTATGCAAATTCCCAATTATGGATGAAGAGGCAAAGGTTGCACTTCGTGGGCTAAAGACCCATCTGAAAACTGCCAAAAGGAACAAACTATTCTGAAGGAAATCAATAAGCAGTGTTGTAGCAAGAACGCGATCCTCTCCAATTTGTTCATTACACCTTTATAATGGTAGGCTATAACATATCCATGCACTCAAACTTTTTGCAAAATGAAAAACCTCAATAATCACATTTTTGACACAAAGCACACTTGCACAGCTTTTGTGCAATTGAGCGCAAGCTTATGAATTGCAAAAACCTGAGAGGAGAATTCTTCCAGATAAGACAGTTATCAAAAATGCTAACTGAACAATAGTGGCTCGGTCATATATAACCTATCAAAATACAAGACATATTGCTGAGTAGCCAGTGACAAGGATATTTTCCATACATCATTACTATAATACACTATACATTTCTGCCTGACATACTGAATATCGCACAGCAAGTGCTGATGCTCTGACCGACTGCAGCGTGAGCAGCCTGATGTGCTGACACTGCAGTTACGCACTCTGAGTTCCCAGGTGCTGTATTTAAACTCAGAGAACATGGTACTAGGATATATTCTCAGAATAGAAGGGGAAAAAAAAAAGCAACGCTCATAGTTTAAACAGCGAAACAACCACCACACAGTGATTTCCAAAGGAGTTTTAAGATGATCCTGAAAAGAACGGTTACCTTTTCTCAGAAGGCTGTGAGATTGAACACGGCATACAAAAACGGATCATAGGATAGAGAAGTTGTTTTTGTTGTTGGCTGGTTGTACTGTTCTTTCCAATAACTACTCACCAGCCATTAAGAAAATAAGCAAACAGTACTTCAAAATTCAGACACTGTATTAAAGCTTTTATCTATATGCATATTTCATTTACATTATATAATTAACAATAATGTATTGTATAAGGTTTGTTTTATCATGTTTGCAATTAAAAAATAGTAAAATAATATCAATCTCTGGGAAATGAGAAGACAGCAAGGACAACTAAGAAGAACTTACATTTTTAAAAAGCATACTCACCAAAGACAGTGTTAAGTATGTACAACTTCAGTAAAAGTAGTAATAAATTTGTGTAAACAATAACAAGGTATGCTCTAGTTTCCAAAGAATAAAAAAAAAAATTCAGGAAAGCTACACTTGACTTAATTATGAAAATACAAACAAAAAACATTTCATCTTTTTCTGCTCACTTTAATAGGCCTTAACACAACAGCATTTTATTACACTCCATTAACGATACTTCACTTTTCCTATAGCTAAGTATAAAAGCTATAGGAAGGCATTCACTTTATTACCTCATTCTATACGTATTTTAAAAATCTGATGTGAAGATGGCAAAAAATGATGGCTATGTAAACACAGCACGTTATGAACCTCAACAGCTTGAAGAAGGTCACAAGGACCATCTCCAACTGGAAAACCAAGTCAAAAGCAGCAGCGGACTCGAGCCACGGCTGAGCGGGGAGAGCCGAGGAGGAGCTCGTTTCCTGCCTCCATCTCCAGCTCTCACCAGCAGACCACATACAATTACCTTCCTAATCAAGAACATCCAGCAAACAATCTGCTCAAAGATAATTGCTAAGTACATTTGCCATCAATATGCACAAAATTATCGCTAATAAATGTCACTGTGAATTACAGTCAAGTGCTACTAGACATGGTATGAACATGGATCTACCCCAGTGACAAGAATCACTTTTCATACCATGCTGCGAGGAACTCCCAGCGTCAGGAATAAAGATCCTGGGGGTTCAAGCTAACAAAACATCTCAGCTTTTCCATCCATTCTACTGTGCTACGCTTGACCACTGAAGCAAGAGATGGGCGATTTTTTAAAATCAAGTATAAACCCATAGGCAGGCTGCAATGATAGCTTATTATAAGCAGGTGTTACTTTATAATGCATCGGTTAGCTGACTTAATTCTTGGAGATTACTCATCACAGTTTAAATACATTAAACCATTTCAACATGTAGCACAATCTTTTGGCACCAGAAGTCTGATTTCCCCACAGCAACAGCAGGCGCCAAGGAGTTAAACAGATTTTAATGAACAGTTTTCACTATTCAATGAGCAAGCAGCTATTAGATATTCTCAACGCGTGTCCTTGCTGGACTGATTGTTGAGAAAAATCCACATTCAGATACTTCTGGTTGTTCTTCCACAATACACTCGCACTGTATTAGCATTCTGATACCAGTCCTTTTTGCCAGACCATTTTTGGCTTTATACAATAAACAACATGCAATTACAAACTCAACATTATCTTTACAACAAAGCAAAGGAAATCAGGGCTCCTGTCCCGGCATTATCCATCATGTGTTCTGTCAGAGCATCTTGATATGGCGCTACACAAAGATTTGTGGCAAACAGTGTTATGACCTTCTTTTTGCTGTAATCAAACTGATTTTAACACATTCACATCATTCACATTCAAAAAGAAGGACCAGACAGCAGAAAGAACAGCTAGATTACTTGAGCATCTTTTCCACTATCTTTCATCTTGTATAATACATGCTCCATTTCCTGGAGATGCATTTATTTTTTAACATTCTGCCTAAATTCTTTGACTTTTCCTGTACTCTTGTATAAACTACTGCCCACTAATTAAATTTTAGCAGTTGCCTTTTCAATGGATCAGTTGTTACCACAGTACTGTTATCTTCCCTCACTAGATTCCTAAAAATTGCATTAATTCCACTCTCTGATGCTGCTGGTTTATGAAACATATGTGAAAAGAAACACTAAATAATTGTGACATCACCATTCCTCCAGTAGTATGTGGTCAGCTTCACTCCAACTCTATTCTGTTCTTCTGAAGAGGACCGTTACCACCTTTCCAACTGTATGAAAATGACTAAGCTACATCACTTCTAAACAACTGTTTAAAAAAAATGCCAAATTAAGTTTTTAAGTAAATGGCCATTTTAAATTTAATACAAATCTTTAAAGAAAAAATAAACCAAACAACTTAAACCCTGCTCTAAAAGAGGTCTATTTTGCTATAAGAACCTGTAACATGCCAACAGCTTGCTAATAAACGGTTAATTCTAGCGGAAGACGACAGTCATTGTGTTATGAAAAGCTCTCATCACATTTTGAAGGTGTTCTCTTTCACATGTATGATACAAAGGAAGATGGTTTACACCAAATTACTTCAGAGCCCAAAGGAAGTAAGTCAGTTTTACTATTGACTACATACTTTCAGTCTCACAGGTTGTCCTAAACAGTAAACACGTTGTACGTAACCTCATTGGTACTTCATCTCTAGTTTTAAAGCAAAGTTTGGGATTCTTAGTGTAAACAAAACATAGAATCATAGAATTATTTCAGTATTTTCATCTACAAACATCAGAGCTTTTTAGTTTCTTGTGGGATATTTGTTTCACCAGCACTGGTGTATACCTACCATATGAGCCTGCTGCTTTCTCTTCATAAGTAAAATGAAGTTGCAGCTCCTCTTCTGACATTCGACTGATGAATACTTTCAGTAAACAGCAAATAATAAACAGCGCATTGTGAGCCTGCCAAATAAAGAGGTGACTAGAAAAGAAGCAGAAACAGACAAGAATCAGTAATGCTTAACCTGCAAACATGCATCAAAACCCACAAGAAAATACATGCCAGGGTAGACAAAAGGGTTGCTTCAGTTGAAGCAAGGAAAAGCCAAAGTGCTTAAGCAGGGAGTCTTCAGTTGATGGTACAGCAAACAAACTGGAAATGTATTTGAAAGAATTATTTTTTTCTTCCCCCAAGAGGATACAATCTTGTTCCTAAGTAGGTTTGTATTGTTAAAAACAACACAGTCGCCAGAAGAGTCGCTCTTCGAAGAGCTCACCAGATGGCTCAGCATACTTCTAAATGTTTCTAGATACTATGGACTCAAGCCACCCAGACATTTGAAAATTTCCAAGCTTCGATATGAAAGCTACTCTGGCTCCCTGAACCTTAACACTTTTCCCAGTCAAATAGCCTTCAGATGACCGTAGGCATTTATGGACTTCAGGAGCACAATATAGCAAGATTTTTCTACGCAACACACACAGATATTTTCCAAGCTTTCTGAACGCAAGGGGAATACAGCTTCATTATGTTTTCTTGAGTCCCAATAAGCAACTGCTGGAAAGCTCATACAACAGCATATAGTCAAGCTCTTGCTTGAAGTTATATTTTCAAGGTATTTTTGGATTAAAGCAGCAGGAGCTATCTAGGCAGGAAAAACTTCTTTCTCCAGATATAAGCAAGAAGGTTGAGGGCAGTCCTGGGAGCAAGGGGGCATTAAAAAGAAAGTCTTCCTTTTTGAAGCCCCAGATCTGATGAGAGTTGGACATTTGTCTGTGGGTGTGGGGGAACAATTACAGAAAGGTTCCTGCAAAAACTATACAGTTGCTGCACACCTAACCTCTTGGAGTTCTTTTCCACTGCTGAAAGGGGCAAGCAAAACCAATGGCAGTTGCATGATATGATTTGAAAGCAATGTCTTTATACAGAAGTTTGTGTTCAAATCCAATCCAATTTAAAAGATTTCCAAGATAAAATACTGGTTCATACATTAAGATTTAGCTAAAAAGGTCAAGTGATTTTTTAAACAGCTCTAAACCACTGGTAACCAGAAGTTAGACCATTTGTACACAAATGTGTTTATGTAACACACCAGATGAACACAAACATATCTTTTTCCCCAGCAATCTATTTATCTATTACACTTAAACCTTCTGTGTTTGGAAAAGTACTAGATACTTGTTCTGTTTCTAACAACGATTTAAAAGAATTCTAAGTTTTGGTCTGTGATTATGTTAACTAGCAAAGTAAAATACTCAAGAGCTAGCAGCAAAAGGAACATTTAAGAAGTGAAATGGCACACACAGCTTTTTTCCGGGTACTTACTTCTGGCATTCTGCTGAAATTTTTAACTCTTTGGTTCTAGAAAGAAAGACTTTAATCAAAGACCCAAGGTTTCCTGTTCGAGGATTCTTCTCAACTAGGTGACAAAAAATAAGATATGATTATATAGCATGCGTAAATTGACATTATTTAGTTTAAACAATATACAGAATGAAACCAAATTTCTATGTCTTAAATATTTCTACATAAAGCACAGTATGTCTGTTTTTCTGTACAGCTGTTGTTCTTCTTTTAAGATTCTCCAGTACATGCCTTACTACTCCATAATTGTTCTCTCAACATACTTTTTATCCTAGATTTAAAATATCCCAAATGTGGAGCTCGTACTGCGTACTGCTTCCTTTCCAAGACTTGTCTACAGCACAATAGTCTCCTGTCAGAAAACTGGGCAGGTTTTCACAACTAGCTTTTACTTTCTTGAAACATCGTTGATCAAGTTTATATTATCCCTTCCTTTGTCCTCTGATTAATTCTTTTCCCTTATTGATCAGCTTAGAGGGCAGAGGGAAAAAGAGGCAGTAGGGATGGAGTTATTTGTTTTAAACATTTCAGTCATTTTAAGTTCTACAAAACAGTTAACGAAGGAAGTTTCTAAAAGTTTGGGATATATAAACACACTCTTTACACTTGTCCTGGTTTCGGCTGGGATAGGGTTAAATTTCTTGCCAGTGCTGTGTTTTGGATTTAGTATGAGGAGAATGTTGATAACAGACTGATGTTTTCAGTTGTTGCTAAGTGCCCTCCTAGTCCAAGGACAGCTCCCATGCCTACTGACTGAGCTGGGTACACAAGATGGGAGGGAACATAATCAGGACAGCCAGCTCAGCTGGCTAATGGGGTATTCCATACCATGTGACGTCATGCTCAGTATATGAATGGTAGGCGTGATCCAGGAAGTACCAATCGCTACTTATCGGTCAGCACGGGTGGTGAGCAATTGCATTGTGCATCACTTATTTTGTATATTTTATCATTATCATTATTATTCTCCCTTTTCTGTTTTATTAAACTGTCTTTATCTCAACTCACGAGTTTTTCTCACTCTTACCCTTCCCATTCTCTCCCCGTCCCACTGATGGGGGTGGGGGGTGGGGGAGTGAGTGAGCAGCTGTGTGGTATTTGGCTGCCTGCCAGGTTAAACCACGACAACACTACTTTAATCTTACTAGTGGAACACATACAAGTAAAGTATACTGAAGACACAGATGTGCACGTGAATGCTGTTTTTTAATTTTTCTGATCAAGCACATGGAAAAAAGTTAAGATGTCACAATTTCTCACCTAAAGACTTGCAGACTGAGATTGTGGCTTCTTCCAAGAGCTTTAAGTCAGCACTAGAAGAGGGGGAAAAGAAAATAAAAATGGTTACACAAGCAATTGGGTTCCTGTACTTGAAGCGGAAATTCATTACAAAACAGTAGTAAAATATTTCTATGAAGCACTAAATTTTACTAATCCATTAGCTGGTTTACATAGGTATCACAGAAGCACAGAATGGTTGACGTGAGAAAGGACCTCTGGAGGTCACCTTGTCCAACCTCCCCGCTCAAGCAGGGTCACCTACAGCCAGCTGCCCAGGACCAGTTGTCCAGGTGGCTTTTGAATATCTCCAAAGACAAAGACTCCACAACCTCTCTGGGCAACCCATTCCAGTGCTCGGTCATCCGAGTATCAGGACAACATGCATTTGAAGTACAGTGACTATAAAACAGGAAACTAATATTCAAAAATGAGTTGTTTGTAAAAGTGAAATGACATCACTACATCATTTGCGTTACTACCACCTTTGTGACTTCAATACTGCCATACTTAGCTTGATGCCACTGAAAATACACATGGAACAGCAGCCTACAGAAAGAACTTGATTTTTTTTACAAGAACTATCATATGAAAGAACATCTTTTTAAAAAGCATAAATTAAAGAATCCACAACCTGACATTTAACCTCAAGCTAAGCAGCACTTTCCTTTAACTAATGTTATTATATTAATGCAACAATCACATCAGATACACCAAATTTTTCATAACTTCATTAACTGCCTGCTGGTATGCCTCAATGAAAACCATCAGCTGAAAAGAACAGTAAAGCACTAAAGCAGAACCTGCCAACAACCACTAAAGTAAACAGCAGCTGCGTCAAACACATAAAAAACCATTTATATACTTCTATCACTACAAAGCTACCAGTACAAAGTAACTGATCCCCTAAAATAAAACTGAAGAATACATGGGAAGTATATTTTCCTTAACAGATAGGAATAAAAGACAAAAAATAATCAGATATTGTGTCCAATGCCACATTAAGCAATATGAAGGTGTCCCAATATTAACACCTAAAGGGCAACTTGTTCCACAGTTTCACCACCCTCATCATAAAAAATTTCTTCCTTCTATCTAGTCTAAATCTACACCCTTTTAGTTTAAAACCATTACTCCTTGTCCTATCGCTATAGGCCCTACTGCTCAGGATATCAGAGGAGATTGTACAGCCTCTATACATACACACAGACATACAGTCTGACCTACAGGAATGGCAGTCCTTCTGAAGTTCTCCAAATTAAAAGTCAGTCAAAAAAACCCAAACAGTTCAATGCTTACAGACATAACACAGTATGTAATACAGGATAAGCAATTTCAGAGCTCATGCAGCTACATCCTTGTAATTACAGGTATGAAAATCACCATCCTCAAAATAAATAGGAAAGTAGCAATCTAATGAAACCTGAAGCCTATACAAGTCAGTGGTACGGCCTCCATTCAAGCACTCTTCTCACATAAAAATATTGCAAAACTTAATACTGCCATAATTAGATTGCCAAAGTCACTGTTGCTTCCTAAGCATTGAATTTTCTGATGAGTAACCTGATTTATATAAAAACATCAGAGACTGAAGACAAAAAGGGCATGGTACCACATGCATTCTCTCTGTCCCACCTGCTCAACGCCATCTTGGCAACTACCTGCAGCTCTGCCAGTGAACTTCTAAAATGCAGTGGTGGGGTAAACAGTCCCCCCTTCTTTCTGTTTTTAAATTTAGATGGTAATCCAGTTTACAGCACAGTCCTAAGAACTGTTGCATCAACCTGAGATTAACTGTGGTGCTGTGTGGGAAGCCCCTAAACCAGCTCCACTGCTGAAAAACTATGTGGAGCCGTGCTCTTGGAAGCTGTTGAGTTTGTCTGAGCTGTGCCCAAACTCCTGAGGACTAGAAGAGGAGGTAAGGATATTGGTAGAAACAGCAGCCAAAAGAATTACTTCAAAACTTTTCAATAGGACATGCCTCAAGATAGAGATATCAAACAAATTAAGTTTTAAGATGCCTGCAAATTTTCCTGTGTATCAGACTAATTTACTGTGTAGTGAGCTGACAGCAGAGACAGCTCTTCACCTACAGCTGAATATCCCAAGACAACTTTAGATATGCAGATTGGCTTTTTTTGATATCAAATATCAGCATTCTTTCCTCCATTATAAATTGCAAGAACAAACTCACACTTTCATATACACTTTAACAACATCAGACTTAGTCTCAAAGGTGGTCTCTTGTTCCAGTGCTAAAAACATGCAGAGTAATTAAAACCAAATGGTATAAAACTAGAACACCCCGCCAGCAACTACAGACAACACAGTTTTCTAGGTCTATGTGAAACAAGGACTTTTTGCACCTTTTTTTTTAAAAAAACCCAACTTCTAAATTTGTCAAGCTGGCTGCTTGTCATCAGTATGTATTCCTTCCTAAGAGCTGACAGGCAGGGTGAATATTATATTGGACACCAACTCAGTAGAGAGTTCTTAGGTACCGAATAATCATAATCCAACACAATGTGACCCACCTCTCACTTTCCAAAGATGCTGGGGACTTCTGTAATACAGACTGAGTGTTTATAGTAATTGCTCCAGGATTTAAACCATAAATGTAGACATACAGCTTTTAATCATAGTTCATTTTTCCCCTAATTTCTAAGCAGTTAGGTTTTAAAGTATAGCATTCTTACAGGGTTTTTTTTCTTCCCTTTTAGTTATTAAAACCCACACAAAGTCCTCAAACAAATTCCGCAGAGCTGCCTGATTTCTACAAGTTGCCAGGATCAAAAACAGTGGCAAACCAAGCAAGACCTTCAGATCTTCAGCAAAGCTTTTAACACTTGACCATTCTTTTTCCTACCAAAATGAAGTTTAATACTTAAAAATTAACTACAGCCCACTCCCCTTTATTCATACAACAAGAACACAGAATTGAATTTTGCCATCCTCAAGACTAGGCAACAACATCTGCAAAATTTTAGTTCACGCAACAGAAATACTTAGCGAGAAGGAGCTACAGCAGAACACAACCCCAGCACACACACAGAGCAAAATGGTGTTCTTACACTCAACAGAAGCAATACTACTGCTACATACCCAAGGATGGATTCATGGAGAAAGTATAGTGGGGGGTACAGAAAACAGCAGCCCATTTCCATGTACCTGGGGCAAAGCATAGCAGTGGCTTTCTTTCCTTCACTTAGGCAGGAAAGAAAAGTGACAGATATGGAAAAAGCTGTCTGCATATTTTTTTGTGCTGTGAAGACAGGAGATACCATTATATTAACACTTAGGCAGAAAATGCCAGAGCCAAGATTCATAAGGCACAAAAGAAATTCTACAAACAGCTATGGTATTGACTTTGCTCTACAATCCCTGTGGAGATGACATTTGGCTAATGAATGAATATAAGAATGGAAACCTAACACTACAACATCTGTCCTTTGATTAATCCACAGAGCAGCACCGGTAGTATTCAAACTACTTTTTAGCACTAAACAAGAGCAAGCACTGATAGAGTGAAGCTCCTTCACTGGACTGATCAAAAATAAAAGTTCCAATTCTCTCTGAAAACCCTGACCCGAGGAATACGGACTGCCTTGTTGCCAAATATATGTGTATACACATGCACATATATAGATATCTATTTTAGGAGCTTGCTATTTGGGACAAAAAAAGTTTAAAATGCATTTAAATTGATCCTCTTCAACATATTATATTTAATTGTAATGAAGTACTTGAGAAAACAACCTTTCAGAAAAGAAAAGGAAAAAATCCTACACATTTCCCATTCTGCAATTTTATCTACCAAGAACTGGAAAAATAAAAATTACACTTCTTCTGAAAAGAACCTTCTGAAAGACAATATTTTCTAGAACACGTAAAAATAGAAGAGAGATTCATTAGGGATGGAGAAGTAAAATATCCCCTGGTCTATGAGGAATCGTTAGTATATTCTCAACAAGAAAAAGATTATCAGTTTCTAGCAATAAACAAGCAGCAAGGTAAGTAAACCCTTCCTGCTGCTTGATGGCACTGCTGAGCATCACTAGGAGAAACCCAGACACCCCAGTAACATCCAGTAAGCCCTGCCATGGAGGAGACACCACTTTGGGAGGTGTTCACGTGCACATGGCAACAACCATCCGCTTCAGGCCATGGATCTTTAATATAATGATCACAGTGACCTGGGTGAGTTTGTACATGTAATCACATATTTCAACTGGCACTACCTGAAGTAAACCATTTGGTTTTGGGAAAGTAGCACATATCCCAATCACATTTACCAGTTCTACAATTTTCCGAGGCATGAGCAAAAGGTATCACCTGGTGTGGGGATTCAAACGGGTTGTGAGCACTGAGGGGAACGCTAAGGATTCAAAGAAAAGTAGACTTAACCACGCAGACTTGACTGGCTCATTTAGATCCAAGCAAACGTGTGAGGTGCGGGATTGCTTCCCACACACTTCAGGAAAAAATTCCAGGCTTCAGAGGAATTCCTGGCTCATCCTGTGATCTGGTGGCCAGCATTTTCAAAGTCCTTTATAAAAGCAAGAAATTATTTTGTTTGGTTTTTTACGTAGAGAGTAGGCACACAGACTTCAGCAGAACTGTAATTAATAATAGTGAAATTTGCTTCCTGACAGCACAGACTTCTTTAAAGTCTCAACACAGCAAGCAGTAAGAATATTTTGCATACAAATTGTCACTACAAACCCATCTGTACACAGGAAGCATCTGTGTGACACTAGGTATCGCACATCAGCGATAGAAGTAAAGAGCAATCAAGGGTAATCCCCTTCTGTCGGAAAGAGGACAGCACAGCCACTACACCTACGTCACATAATAAGGACTCCGTACTAGGAAGGGGAGAGAAGAAATCAAAACTAAGTTCAAACTTGCAAGCTCAAATACTGCCCCTCTGATACTAGAGGTCACCTCTTTTTCCTGATACAGAAGCTCAATCCTTCAAACCTGTACCATCACATAAATGTCATTTGCGAATTCGATGCACACACACCCACTCAACCATACGGGAATACTAACAAAGCCAAAATTGCCCCTTTATATTTCACAAGGAAGACTGAAAATTATGAGTTATCATATGTATAGGCAAGTAAAACATAATATTGAAACAGTATGTAGACAATACAAATTCTGTTTCATCTTGCTGAAATTGCTCTTCTGTCATTTCATAATGATCTTATGTCAAGTTTTTTTCATTTTGTTGGGATTTAATCACTTTGTATTTGTAGTTACTAATCATAGTACAAGGAGTTTCTTCATCAGCGAGTTAGTTTTCTGTAAGAAAGCATCTTTTCAGTAGAGGTGGGGAAGAATGATAAATTGAGCAGTCTATTGCTCAAAAAAAATTCATAGTTTTCATTGACTGCAGATTTTTATTTCTGGCTTCATACTACCAGAAAGAGATTCTGCGGTCAGCTATTCTGGCATATATTGTAAAAAACTTACTTCCAAAAAGAAGGGGGGGGAGGGGGTAAAAAAAGAAGGAAAAAAACCTAGTGGAGTTATTTTAGAGTGGTTGAATCCAGTTGCCTTACTTTAAATTTACTAACAATCAGTCCCGTAGACTTCAGCAAAACCGTAATAAATAAAAGACAGTGAAAGTTGCTTCCTAACAGCAGTCATCTTTGAAGAACATGGTTTTATCTGCTTTTATTTTAAAGGCATCACAACATAAGAGGTTTCAAAGTGGCAATGAGTACCGTTAAAACATCTCAACATGGCAAGAGAAAGTATTCTGCATACAAACTGTAATTATAAACATACCCATACCATGACACCTACCCTTATTATGATAAGAATAAGACTCAAACCATAGCAGACAACTACCCCCTCTAAAAGAGGGGGAGGAAGAAAAAAGGAAGCAGCTTTCCTGACAGTTTTTTCCTCTAAGTAAAGCTTTTTTCTTTGCCATTGAATACAAAACAGAAGAATCAGCCCATTCAGTAAATTCATACTGTAGGAATGCTGACTTTAATGGACTAGTTGGAGGAAAGACGTCAAAGAATAAAAAGCTGCATATAATTTATTGTTCCAATTTAAAAATGTACCATATTAAGGCAACATAAAAGTTGCTCATTTTTATGTCTTTCCATTAAAGGCTCATGCACACTATTCTTGAATCAGCGACGTGTTAAAAACTCCAGGGAAGGAACAAAGCGGAACAGTAAATATTAAGCACATGATTTTCAGCAAGTTCTGTGTTAGTTAACTCCGTTTCAAGTTTTCCATCAGGAAAGAATTGTAACTAATACCACCGCTAAGGAGGAGGTTGCATTCTTGGTAGCAACTCGTAGGAGAGCCAGACAAACAAAGACCTGCCTAAACTGAGAGCTAAGACTCCAAAGTAAACCTCACAGATTTTGCTCGTAACAATAACTAAAAGAGTCATCCAGAAAAGCTGTATTTTATTTTTCCAATATCCAAACATTATTCAGATTGATAAGTCGGCCACTTGAAATGTAGGAAGTGGCAGACTTAAGAGGTTTTATATGATTTCAATTCAGCTCCCATGAGTCCATTCTGTGCAACAAATAAGGATCGGTGAAGAAAAAAAGTGAACATGCAGGAGTGTGAATTTAGACCACCAAGCACTGCCTAATGGCTGAAACCAGAAATTTCTAAGCAGACACTTCTGCAGCCCAAAGGGATTATACCTGCTTAGCATCCATGACCAGCTTTGCGGAAGAGGAGATCACAATACGGTGAAAAGCATGAGGCAAACTAAAACGAAATTGCTGGTGGCTTTTTCTTTCATTACCACGTATGCATATATCACTTACCTCCTACCACTGCTAAATTGTGTAAGGCCCCAGTGGCTTTACCTGCCAAATACCCAAGACTGGCTCTGGCTGTCACTACCACTCATGCCAGAGAAGTCACAGGCAGTGAGCAGGGATTCACCGTCAGCTCATTTCTGATTACTGATGGCTGATTCATAATCGGGGTTTGTGAATGCACAGACCAGAATTACTCCCACTTAATATTCCCCCTTAATACTTGCTTAACTATTAAGAAAATCAACATTATGAGAGGAAGAACAGCCAGCCCAGAAAAACTCCCAGCAGCCAGCTCCGCTTTGACCACATGCTTTCACATGCTTTTTTTGATGGCACAGCAGGTTTAAGCAATCCCACCTTTCCACCCAACAGCCTACTGTGCCCCAAAAATCAATCCTTCACTGTGCCAGAATTGTTTTGTGGTGCCATGTTATGAATCACTCTAGGGAATTAACTTGGCTGAAAAAAAAAAATCACTTTTTTGCTGTGTTGTTTTTCAGACACATTAATTCCCGATTAAACCCACAGCAGACCTGAATAAACACTGGAAGGGGTAGTGAAAGGGCAAGAGTATCTTGCATCAGTAATTGCTGACAAAGACACAGCAACTTCAGATTCAGCAGCACTGGTATTTTGCAAACTTCATTCCCCCCTGCAAACTACCTTGTGTTCTTCACAGAAACAGATGAAAAAGTTAACTGAACTGAAAAAATAAACCCAGTAAAGACGACATGGCTGAGTAAATGAGCAATGCTAAAGAACTATACACAGAACCACACAATAAGAGATTAACATATACAATTGGGTAAGGGTGGGGAGAGAAAGCAGAAGAGAGAGAAGATGAGAAACAGATGAATGGAGGAAGAGATCAACCAAACTGAAAGGGGAATGGGAGAAAAGCAAAACAATGACAAAGAAAGAAAAGAATACAAAGTGCCGAGAAAAGCAAAGCATAAGAAAATGAAGACAGACAGTAGAGCACGGAGAGCAGTACCATTAAAAGATCACATAGCATATCACACCTTCGTCTTCCTCAGAGTAGAAAGCCAGTAATTTACCAACTCTCAAGCCAAGGGCTTCTGATTTGGGGGATTAAAAGATTATTGTTCCTCAGAAGATCCAACTCGGTCTGGCAGCCTGAGAGACCTTCCTTTGCCAGCTGTGATCAGCAGTACCTGGACTAATTCAGAACGGCTTCTGTAAAGCAAAGCACTATTCACATATTCCTCACTAGACAGAAAGCATACAAGGAAAAGTGTTACAAACCCCACAAACTTCACTTACACACATGGACTCAAATTTCCCTTAAATATATCACAAGTACTCTGCCTTCCTTGCTGATACTGGTTCCTTCCTACAGGTAAGGTTTCATGACAACAAGGTGAACCTGTCAGGCATCTGTCACTGAAAGGAGGCAATCTACCCCAGCCCCACCACTTCCCACATGTTGCTGGTTTTTGAATGGGGTTTTTTGTTGTTGGTTGTTTGCTTTTCCTACTACCTTCTCTCTTCAGGTTCTTCTCTTCTTCTTTCCCTATAGCACTGCCGTAACAGAAGTGTGCCTGAAGCGGCGTCCAGAGAATACGACCCTCTTCTCCCTGGGGATCATATCAGTCCCATCTTTGCAAAAATTTGAGGAAGTAGGATAGATCTTTTACTCTAGAGTTACCATCAATTACCTCCACAAAAACACCACACAGCATTTATATGGCTCCCAATAACACTTGCAAACAATCACCTACTATAAACACACCAATTTTGCAACATACAATTGGAAAAAGTGTAATTTGAAAAGTGAATTCTGTCTTGACAGGTGAAAACTGGTTCCTTTCCACAACAATCAAAAACTAGACTCCTGCTCCTGTCAAAAGCATGACCTACACTCAAGCCTCATTAAAACAAAACAGAGTTAACGTATTTCACAAGCTTTCAATCTCAGAAATGAACATTGACCTCTATTGTTCTGTTCCTGCAGGCAAGGTTATCTGATTTAGACAATGGCTGAGGGTGCTGTGCAGCCGACATCATCTGACATCATTTGTCAAATGGTTCTCTCAGGTAGATGCAACTTAATGGGAAATTTCTGTTTCCTTCCAATTATTAAGCTGCACAAAAGATGCCTCTAAAAATACTTCTCTTCTAGCTGCCAGGCAAGAGCACCATCTGGTGTTCAGCTAATTAAACTTTCAACCTGCCTTTGGATCAGTTTTTTTGTTTGCTTGTTTTTTCAATTATGTTTCTTGTTTGGGGTTTTGTTGTTTGTTTGGGGTTTTGTTTTTTGCTTGTGTGTGGTTTGTTTTTTGTTTTTTTGTTTGTGTTTTTTTTTTTTTTAAGCAAACTTACTCTGCACTGGATCTGACTCCATGAAATAGGCACAAAAAAGCTGCAAAGCAAGCTACGAAAAACTCCTTTACTTGCTGGGGGAAGGAGGAGTAGAACAACTGAAAGAAATTGCTGGGGGTTTATATATAACTAATTCCCCCTAAAAAAATGGAAAACCAAATGTGGTGTTATAAGACTTCTTAGAATACTGTCCACCTTGTTAGTCATGGGTAGGCTGTAAACAATTCTTGCATCTTCAGAGATCTTAGAGAAAAAACAACTGCGCCCTCACCCACTGCCAGTTACGTACCACCCAGCTTTACAACTCACAACACTATCATCTTGCTACCCTCCGGCTATTCTCTCCACGCAGAAGACAAAATCCTTCCTCCTCATCATCACTCTTTACAAAAATAAGGCCTAGTAAATGCCTCCCAGTTGTTTATCTTAACCATTTTCCCTCCCAGTTGTCTGAACTTTCACTTACTCACAGGCACTCCAGTATGAGACACAGATTATCTACCAGATCTGCTCCTAACTGTTACGAAAATAAACGTGTCTCTGCCTTTCAGAAGCTACTGTGCACAAGACACGGCACAGAAGTCAGTCATGTAACATGTAAACTGTATCTCACTAGAAATTGTATTCCGTTCTTCATTCAATCACTAATTTATATTCAAGGTTTGGGACCTCAGGGTAGTCATAAATCTGCACTAGTTTTTCCACCTTCGGAAAAAAAAAATATCTTTGACTACCATTCATTTTGCCAGGAGCTCTGTTTTAACAAAAAAAAAAATAGAAAGATGGCAATAAAATTGGCCAGAACAGCTCTCAAAAACATTTCCAATTTATTAAAGATTAGAAGTGTTCCCAATTTTAGCAGTAACACATCGTGGCCTATTTAAAACTGTTACACAAGTGTTTAGATGTAGTCTGTTATGACCCTTTATGAAAAAGCTAGGTCCTTTGCAAGAAAATACTGCTAATAATAAAGGGAATAAATAAGACATTCAGTTGAAAGAAAAGTATCAGGTCACACTGTAAACTGTAAAAACAGTTTAAGTAATACTTAAGGTATTAAGTAATAGCAGATTGTTCTTGTAAGACTGATAATCAATACACAGGCCAATGAACTTAGCGATGGACTTGGGTTAACAGAAGTCACAAGGACTTACGTTCTGTATTTCTGGAGATGGATCCTCTCAAATACTAATTTTGTTTATATCTACACCACTTGCTAGAGTGAAAAGACATGCAAAACTTGAATTTTAGATATTTAGAAAATATTTTTATGGAGACAACATGCCAAGCTTCTTTTTAAAATGTAAAAGGGAGGCAGGGGGTAAGCCATACAGACTAAGAAACTTAACACCTTACATACAATTAAGTTATGGAAGACGTACAAACTCAACAGCTAACTTACAATTAAGTTATGGAAGATGTACAATTCACTGTAAGTTGAGAGGAAACATGCGTTGGAGTCTTTAGCAACTCCAGAAACACCAGAGGCTTTCTCAAAGAAAAAAAGAAAAAGGCACCCCAAAACAACAACAAAAAAAAGCAAAGCTCCCCCACAACAGTACAGAACCTACTTCTGAGCTTTCTCAGCTAACAGGAGAATGAACAGCAATTACAGCTATTATGAAGAAGAAAGGAACCCACAGGAATGGAACAGGTGATGGATGCAAAGAGCTTCCAAAATTAGAAACAACAGAATCCATTTTACATGGGCATTTATTCCTCTGCTACCTAAAACAGGAATAATTAACAAAACCACTCATGTGCTTTCAGACTTGTCACTTCTATAAATATATTATCAAGGTTTAGTTCTTCAACAAGCACCATCTTACCTGTTTGTTGGAGTGGTAAAGCTAAAAGACAGCAGCTGATTCCAGAACGGGTCATTCTCGGAGATGGGCTCTGCTCCTGATAATTTTTTTAAGTACTCATTTTCCGGAAGCTCGCTGATGCTGCTGCTATTTGCTCCCATTTTCTTTATTTGGCAAATCCCTTTCTAAATTTTCATTTCTTCAAGGAGAAGGGGGGAAAAAAAAAAAAAAAAAAAAAAGAGAGAAGCATTTAAAGTCTTTTGTACAAATAAGGAATATACAGATCCTAAATTAGCTATCAGCAAAGCTTTAGTTCACTACCTTGAACAATTACTGAAATGTAGAAAGCAGGCGCATAGGAAGGCATTAGAAGATTTTCTTTCAACAAACTTAGGACAATAATGTCTTCATCCAAGGAAGTTAAAAGCTACTGTGCTACTACTGCAGTCATCATCTCACTTTGATTTTCATAAATTACACTCAGCAAGAAGACAGTGTCACAATTGTATCAATATCAAGGTTGCTACCAGGGGGAAAACTGCAGGGAATTCACCATTTAAACATTGACTAATAGCTTTAAAAGTTTGTATTAAAAAAAAAGCACCTCCATCAAGATAAAAGCGCTGTGCAATGTATTACTGTGTAACCAAGTACTCACTCCTGAGCTGGCATAAGACATAATAAGGACAGCTATATTAGAAGATGCAAGCTACTACTCAGCAGCAACTCTTCCCTTGGTCTCGACAAAGATACAGGATCTGTTTCAAGAATCACTCCAGTACTGATTCTTATAGACTCATCATCTTTGCAGAAGCAGTTACTTCCAGAAAAGACCATTCTAGTAGCAGTTAATACAATAAAGAACAGTATAAAAATGAGGAAAACTTACTAAAAAGAACTGAAGAGACACAACGAAAAGCTGCAATGTTTGCAGCCATCATGGAGGCTATCTGAAGAACTTATATTCGAGATTTAGAGCGAATGCACAGTACCAAATATTTCAGAAACAACAAAATGCCACAGATGGAGAGTAGAATATAGGATACTATTAAGTAATAAATAGGTCTTTAAAAGTGAGATCCTACAAAAATGAGGAAAATGTTTATTATTTTCTAAATTTTGCTTGTAGGGGACACTATAGGCTAGGAAAATACCACTCCACACTCCTCTCCATTCTAGTAGTCCATCATTATTAGCTGCTCTAGAAGACAGAATACAGTGAGACAAAACTTTACACTGACTTGGTGTATCTGCTTTTATAACAACTGCACCACTGTAGTTTTGCCATCATGCACCCAGGGAGCTCTATTTTTATGAGGCAGTTTGGTTTCTACCACCTCCCTTTTTATCTGACCAACGGGGAGAGAGATACAATAACCTTATCACCTCTGTATGTCTCATTTAGCAAAAAGCTCTGAAGACGCTGTCTATAGCATTTGCAGAAGCCATTTTTGTTATGGGGACTACCTCCAGGAAGAGAAATTTAAAAGTGGCCTAGGAGTAAAAATGGAAGTTTGTGCCAGGGAATTCTGTGGAGAAGCATTAAAGGACTATAAAATGTAATTAGTTTAAGAGGATTTTCCAGACCTTTGGTTGAATGTTTACTCACAGAACAGAATGAATGCATCTTACTTGAATACAAATTTTGCCACTTCAAAGAAAAAAGCTCAGTGTACGCTACCTTTGAAATAAAGCCAATGAATACCAAAGCTAGAGAATAAAGTAGAAGAGAAACCAGTTTGCATAATACATGAGAACACTGGACCATCACTTCGAAGTAGAAGAATCAAGGTTCAGCTTGTACATGGACACCTCAGCTCTGCAGCCCCTGGTTTGCACATGCCCAACTACGGCAGAAGCCAACAACAATGCTCTTGGCCCTGGACCCATATTTTGGCTCAAGTCCCTTCCCTGCATCTTTAGATGACTTAAAGATCATACATTTAAACCTTTATTTCTAGGAGTACAGACAGTTCAATTCCGTGTCTGCCTCAACTTCCCATCCTCTGCTCATGCTTCCCAGCTCACGTAAGGAGCAGCTCACTTGCTCCAGGATGAACACCCAAGGGAGAAGATAAACAAGAAGTAGCCGGAGCCCTGCCTTCAAATTCCTCCGCCTGAACCTATAATTCTTGAGTTCACTGTGCCAGCACTCTGACCATGCCCTAAATCCTTAGCCCATCCTCCTAAGGTGAGTAACTCCATTTTATTTCACAAGCTATTCTCACAGCTTGCTGCAGCTCCCAAAGTCCCCCATTTAACCCATTTCCCCAGCAATATGAGAGCAACGGGAACAGGCTGCAAGCTAGTTCTTGAAAAGAATCTGCATACTTTCCAGATTTCCTACAGTATTCCAGTAGATTAAATTCCATTAAAACAAATCCTCCAAAATAAACAGTGCTTTAAAAGCAAGTTTTAGCAAAATATTTATTGTCTGTTTTCAGAGTCAGCATCAAATTCACACTGCCCCAGAACACACCCACTTCTGTAGCCAAAGCCATACAAGCAACAGGACGAGTTGCTGGCTAGAATCCCTTGTGAGCTCCCCTGTGCCCTAGCACCCGGCTGGCTCCTTCCAAACTGCAGAGATTGGGTTTTTTTCCCCCAGAGTACCTCCTCAGAGTGACAGAAAAATAAGGCACTAGCTGATTTTTTTTTTTTCCCCCACTAAATGAAATATCAAGCCATTGAGATCTGTCAAAAGAATCCAACTGCTAGCTAAATGCTTGTAGAAGTAGGTAGCAGATATGTGGACTTTGCAAACTCTGCCTTCTACTCATTTGTGAGCCAACAAATCTTAGAGCAAATAAACAAGCAGATTTTTCTCCAGGAGGGTTTTTTCGTCTCCTAGGAACGTTACATTCACTATACTCCTCTAAAGTAAAAATCTCAGCAAGTTCTACTGATACTTATTGTAGATGACCATACTTAGAAACAACATACGAGTGTAACAAAGCTAACTCCTTCCATCAGGAACTTACATTCTCTCAAAACTTGCTGAAGTGCTCTGCAATAACTTTATGATGCAGCCTGAGCACCTTCAGCTCCTACAACCTAAACAGCCATAGGCCCAGTTTTAAATAAGACAGACATTTCTGAGGAACTCCAGCCATCAGGTGGCAGAGGAAACAAGTCTTTCCTTCAGAGTTCATTAATATCTTACAGGACAAATGTGTAAAAATAATTTAAAAAAAAAAAAAAATCAACATTTAATTTCCTGGCATTTTAACAACAGTAACAGATTAATCCCGATGCTTTAAATGAGATGGTTACATGTTATCTGTGGTCTCCAACACATTTCCAAGACAGATGCTATTAAATAATATTAAATTAAATTCCAGTCACCACCTTAAATCATTTTCAAACATGCTATTAAATAACAGACATGTTTCTTTTAGACACAGCTGCCTTTAGCTGAAAAGATCACTCAAATAAAACATGTAACCACTTAAATTTGCAAATTGCTTTTGATTAACAGGCACTACTGCTGTGTCTCTGTATGCTGGTTAAGGCAGTAGAGATTCAAGTCTTTAGATGACATAAAAGGTTGGTCAGTATTTGGAACACAATTACCACAGTATTTTTAAAATACTATCTAATCCTCACTTAGCCATGATTTTCCCTAAACTTGACTTTCATAACAGAAAGGCTGCTTCAGGGGATCCCAAAGTCACTTCTGAACACAAGGTTAAGCAGATTCTGCTTCCTCACGCACAAGTGAGATAGCCACAAGAAACACCAAATAATAGAATTTCTTTCACTCCAGTCCTAACCCCAGCAGTAAATTACCAATGAAGTCTAAAATTTTTTTCTTGAAATACACTAAATAAATGCATAGTTCATTAAAAAAAAGTTAAGTCTTCTCTTCAAAAGCAATTAATCTAATTATTTGCTCAAAAAATACAGACACCATTTATTAGCAATTCATTTAGTTTAATACAGTATTATAACCTCTACCAACAACAACTCTTTCTTTCTAAATAAGCTGGGAACACCCTCAAAGAATCATAGCCTGGTCTATAACTGTGTTATGCTCTGTTAAACCCAACATCTGTTTAGTCCCAGAACTTGGCTCCATGATGCAGAAGCAGATGCTTCAGAGCAAACACAAGGGAGTTTATTTTGCACATCAGGACTCATTCCAATCTCAAATAGCTAGGGGTAGATATAAAGCCCAATTTTACTGTCCCTTCTAAAAGATCTTAATATTAATCATCAACAAGGTTTACAAGAATATCATTTTTCCTCTTCAAGTTAAAAGCAATTCAGCAATACATACATGCTGTGTCTGAGCTCCTAAGTGTAACTCAAGATACAGTTGAGCTTGGAAAAAAACTTGTCATGCTCTCTAAGCCTCCTATTTAAATAATTTTAGACAAGTAATTATAGTTCAATTAAGTATTCAATCTCCTACTGGTCTCACAACTTAAGTGCCAATGCCGACAGTTTGCTAATCTGTCCAGAATAGCCAGCTCCCCCTTCCAAAACTACCCTTGCCATGATTGTCTGGCTCAGCCTGCAGACAACCTGAAAAATATAGATTATATTTTTTTGTTGTTTTTTAAATGAACACTTTAAAGTGCAAGAATTTGAGATGGTCATGCAGACGATTTTACCATGCCATTTGAGATCTGGTCTCTAGGCTGGGTCTTTAATGTAACCATATGAAAATAAATTAAGAAGTGACCCTATTATACATTTGAAAACCTAACAAAATTTCATTTCCATACATAGCAGCACTTTGGTTACCTTTATAGTTTGCTGCTTTATGAACTAAAACAAATGGACATTGTTTTCCTTTCAAGCAAAGCAGCCAATATCACTGCAAAGATGAGAACGTATGAGATGTAATGCTGCTTATTCAAGTGTTAGCAAAGCTGCTGCACTGAGGTTTTTGGCTGATTCCTATTTGCATCCAAGAACTGCAGGTTTCAGACCATCTTTCACCTGTGAGACATTAAAAAGTCCCACAAAATCCTAACATAAAACCTCCCACACAGTTATGAGACTACTGTAATATATATACAATTCTCCATGCAACAGAAGACACAGACGATATATTAACTGTAGTTATTGTTCAGCTTCAATAGTCAAATTTTACTGTCCACACAATATATTTAATTCTGTCTACTCATTCATATTACAATAATATTTATAGCTAAGGATCAAATGCTTTGTGGACTATGTATCATACACAACACTTACCTACATAACTTACGAACAGATACTGCATCCACAGATAAAGAACAGTCTAAAAAAAACTAAGTTACACCTTGTAGATGTACATTCATGTGCAGGATCAGAGTTAGTAGTCTAAAGCATGCCAGAGTTAGTGGTCTAAAGCAGCTGCACAGCCCTGAAGTTTGTTCATGGGAAATATTTGTTTAACATGTTCGTTTCATCCTGCTTTACTAGAGCAGGGAAAGCTGCAGTAAACCAGAAGCCCTGCTTCTTCTGCCATCTTTATTAAGATCCTCAACTTTCTGCTCCCAGCAAATCAGCTTTTGCAACTCACTAGCCTATTTCTGCCACAGTCTCAATGCTCTGTCCTAGCTTATTCCCAAATACGAGATGTTCGTATTTTCCATGCAACACACAAAATATCCCAGAACATCTCTAGGCCCACTGAAAGGGAGGTAGTCAAACCAAAGACGGGAGACCAAATAGGTCCCAGCTGATCTGAGCAAGTGCTTGCATGTACTGCTTTAATCCTCACCCCTCTGCACCTCTTTGCTAAGCCTGTACGTTTCATCACACCCCAAAGACTGCAAAATCTTCATGACGTAAGAGATGTTATTTCTGTCCATCAGTAAACAACCACGCAGCACCTCGGGACACGAAAGAAATGTTCCAAATAAAAACATACGCCTAAAGAAACAATGTCACATGGTTCCCCAATGTATCTAAAAATCAGAATCTTTGTACTGATTAACTTTAATTGCTGCTACAAATACCTGTGGTGTCTATATGGAACAATTTTCCAAGAGGAAAGTGAATTGGGTCCCACACATACCCGAAGGTACCAGAAAAGGACTAACAGATCTTAACTGTAGAAATGAAAACTGATGCTGTAAAAACCAAACAGCTTTGATTTCAGCAGCTAAACTACAGTTTCTCTTATCTATATACCCTTATAGTTGCTTTCTGCCCACTTCCAGAAAAGAAGCCAACAAACGGTAGGTTAGACCTTGTAATTCAAATCACAGGTAAGTTAGTTCTCCGAAGCATGCACTTATATATCTGAAAAGCAAAGTGGCAAAGCTCCCTTAATAAGGATGGCTTTGCAGCTTTCCTGGCATATAAAGTGTTTATTAAACTGCACTGCTTGGCAAATTATTTTGGGGAAGTTTTGGTGCCGTTAGTGAGGCTGGAAGAAGAAAAGGGGGAAAAAAAAAAAAAAAAAAAAGGGATTTGATCTTTCTTCAAAGACAAAAAGCAGTTAAGACAAATATTTCACTAATACCAAGAGATCATTCATTAGACTTCACACATACTCCAAAATAAGGTCCAAAAGCATAAGAATTGTGTTTTTACCAATTAAATTGGTAAAATTTTGCTAAACAAAACAAATGATGCAGAAATATACAGCCATGAGAATTCATGCCCATAAAAGGAATCTTTAGGAAAAAAAAAAATCTTTACAATCCTCAGAATTTAGGAATTTTTGCCATTTTTAATCAGAGAAAAGCACTGAAATAATCTTTGTTTTTAAAGCATGTTAATGAGCCAAAATATTGTAGCTTAATGCCTGGCAATCATCAAATGCAATCAAACCACTACTAAGAATTCACCTTCTCTTATACAGCAGTCACTTACAACCAAGCAGCAGGGGAGATTTCAGAATGGAATAAATGCATCCTTCATGACTACAACTTCAAAACGTTACCTACTGTTTTTAAGCTAATGAGTTATGCAGGAAAGACTCTTTCTGCTAATCTTACTTTTCACTGCACTGATTTGTAATTTTCCTCCCTTTTTCTACAGCATATTTGGCAACCACTCCTTTCTCCAATTCCCTTTACCCATGCCTCTTACTTTTCCATGCTGAAAGTGTTCAGACACATAAAAGCACAAACAAAAAAAAAAACCCACAAAAAAAGGTATTGTGCAAAGTAGGGGGAGACAGGCAAGCTGTTTTTGTGAAAGACAAAACATACGAGCTCTTTGAGGGAACCTGGTTGACCATAAAGGGGTTTATCTTTGCAACCTGGGGGCAATACCATCTTTCATAGCTGCCTAGATATTGATCAAATTCTCCATTTCTCCTCTACCCACTATTTTTCAGACTCTACCAAGTTTGATGGCTACTGTCTGGAGTCATGAAAGTCTCCACTATATCTACAGTCCTTTAACATATTTTTGCAGCAGCGCAGCACACTAACCATTCACCAGGTACCAAAGTATGTTTCCTTAAAGCTCAATACCTTGGGACAGATGTACTTTTGGACAGCAGTAAGAAATGCAACACAATTATGAAGTGGTCCACGCAATGCGTAAGTACAACAAAAATAAAGAAAACCACATCTTAAAGTCTTTAGGTAGTTCTCGAGATAATTTAATCTGTCTTGTCCACTGTTTACTCTGCTGGGTGAACAAACAGCATCTTTTTTGGTCCTCCTGGCCAGTAACTTGCTCTAGTGCCTTCCTCCTCTGTAGCAAGAGCCTGAACAAAGCAGCACTGCAATGACATTAGTATGGTCCTTACAGGTTCCACCGAAGCCTAAAGTGTCTTGGCCTGTCCTGGTAACAGAAGTGATTAATCTTGATAGATTTACTGCAGGCAAAGGCGGCCCCTCGTAGGGAAGGCAAACAGTAGCTGAAAAAAACAGTGACGATACTGTGTTTTCTGCTCCAGTTACTCTTCCACATGCATTTTATGTGGGAGTCAGTCATCAATAAAAGCCTAATTCTGAAGAGCACAATCTGCTTACTTCGCATCCCACCTACAGGACAGTTGTTCTGCTCACAACCGAAGAAGGGATTTTTCAAGACCTTCTTGGTTAGGTAGCATATTTCAAGCAGAAGAAATCGTATGTGAGTGAGCCCAGACATTGTGGTCGTTCACCAAACTGCTCAACAAGCAATGCTATAAATCACCTTTGTCTTTGCCACTTAAGTCTACAGTAATCCCACAGTTTGCCGATTTTTAATGAAGTGTTCTGAAAAGGAGGTGACCGAAACATGAAAACCTAAATTCTATAAATGAGACTGAGATGTAGGGCTTATGTATTTTCTCAGTGCCATCTCAGGAAACCTAACACACATTTTCTTTCATTCTTTTTAATAACATATAATCACTAACCAACAGGTTACTGTTGTGCTGATCAAATCTACTAATTTTGATCACTAAGGAGATGCCTGTTTACTAATCTCAAAATAGCTTATTTCAGATGAACTACTAGTCACCTTCAGCAGTCACCTTCACAGCCTTGTCCTGAACTGGAACTACTGACTCACAGAGGAAAAAAAGCCTTGCTCAAACTGCCTTTCTCTAAAGTTATACAAGATCAAAAAAAGCTTGACATAAAAATGCCATTCCTTCTTACTGTTCCAACCTTCTTTTGCCTCAGAACAAAAACATCTGATACACAGTGCTCTGAAAAATATGAAAATGCTACATTATGGCACTGGACACCAATAAGCAAATATATGCTTGTGGCAAATTATGATCTTGTTTTGAAGACCTAGAACCCAAAACCATCACATATCCATCCACCATGTATCGGCCCTGACATTAGCACATACCCATTAAGAGGGTTAAGAAACCCATTAAGTGACACAACTAATTTATATTAAGCTTATTTGTCCTCTCTCTCCTCAGTCACAATGTTTTGTCAGAGGCAAGACAGTAGGCAGGTATTAAGCCTCTTGAAGGAGCTTTTCCTGACGGGATGTGAATCCCACAAACATCTTTCTGTCAAGAAGTCGATGTCACTTCAGAGAGCTTCCATTTAACATTTACAGGTAAATAAGCATTTATAGCATTTAAGTATTTCTTTGTCCAATTTACACACATGCAACAAAACACGTCTCTAGTTCATTAATATAAAATTCCACAAGATCCGGTAGGGACTCCTTAATTTTGTCCATTTTTAATGCTGCTAGTTACACTCCCACACTAAAACACGATACTCGTGGCTAAATCTCCCTGAAAGTTCAAAAGCCTCATGAATTAACAAAATTTAAAGCTACAAAAACTATGAAGATAATTTTTCTGACCTCCTACGTAATTCCAGTCGTAATATTTTATTAAATAATTACTGCACCAAGCCTACCAATGTAAGGGTAGAATGACAGCATCAGTTTTAGACATACATCCTATCATAGAGGGAAGGAGAAGTGGTGTGGGGGCAATTAAAAAAAAAAAAAATTACCTCTATCCTTACTCTTACATTCCTACGTCCCAAGTAAAAGTCAGAACTCAAACACAGCGGGTGTTTTCTGGAATACCTGCAGAAATAATTTTTTTAACCTGATTAGCAAAACACCATTAGAAGGGAGGGAGGCTGGGTCAAGCACACCTTATGTGTCTGCATAAAAGGCTCAACTTTTCTCCACCTGTTAAATAACTACTACATGTATATAACATATTTTTCAAAAGTTTCAAGAAGTGAAAATTCAAATGCTAATTCTGCTCGTTGCAGTGGGCAGATATTTCTTTAAAGGTTTTGTTTGCCCTCAGCAGTGAGATTCCTTTTTTTTGGACAGCTGTACTGGAACTATAAAATGAGAAGACAAACTGAACTTTAAACACGGATATCAATGGAATACAGAGATTAAAAAAAAAGACTAATCAAGAATATGCACAACCCATACTGAGACCTGACTTTACAGCTTAAGAATGTACTGTGTATCAGTACCAATATCACTGGTTTGACCGTATCTTCTTCCAGTGGTCAAAAAGAGACTTTTATTACCACAAGTACAGCAATGGTTTTCAAAAGCACAATTTTACACAAACTACCTGATAAACTATGACAGATTATAGTGTTGGAAATTTCGTTCGATATGAAAATGTTTTATGATTATTGATTAATTTGTCCCTATTTTTTTTTTATACTCAGTATACCTACCTGAAAATCAATGCACAGTAATTCATTCAGTTACTACCACAATTAAAATGAGCAGCTGGATTGGATATGACAACAGTCATGCTAAACCTAGCACAATTTAATAGTCTAAGTAGCTATTAGCTTGGTATAGTTATCTCTTTATGGAAGGGATGTTAAGATTACTGTTACACATATTTAAGATTTTCTCCCTATTTCACTCTCAGATACAAGTAAAACTTGTCTAATGGCCAAAGTTACGTTTCAAAAAGAAAAATTCAACTACCTTTTAAGCTTTAGAAAGATGCTCACGTGTTCATTAACAGGTCTGCATTTTTTTTTAATATCAGTATATTTTGCTACATTTCAAAGGTTATACAATTATTTCGGCATCTGTACTCTTGCCACAATTGGGCATTATGCATAACTTTACAACAGAGCTATTTGTCTCTGCTTTAAATGTTTCCCACAGCTAGAAATCTATCTACAGCATAAAAAAATGCACGTTGTACAAAGGCCAAATGTGTTTTGTATGTACGCCTAATTTTATATTATGCTACACATCATGATTTATATTGCCTACCTCCAGGGTCTACTGCAAATGAAATTATACTTGCCAAAGTGCGCAATTACTATAAGGTGTAATAGGCTTTCCACTCTAGAGAATACAGTTTGAAGAAATATGATTATCATCTTTAACCATCCACTTTGACAACAGTTCATCAGCCACCAAACAGGATTTCTTACTTTTAATATCTTCTGTCAGTCATCAGCATGTTAAAAACACCCTGGGATCTTCCTATAAAATCACTGGAAGCACCAGAGCCATTGAAGTTTAGTATTAAATTGCTATAAATACTTTTCTACTTAATTTATCACAAAATAGCAATGCTGTGCAGTAGATGCTGTGCTAGTAAAACATTCGCACAGGACTGGAAGAGAAGGAGCTGATGGTTGCTTCATTCAACCAGGTGAGAGCGCTGAGCAGGGTCCACCATCCCCAGGGCCGTCCACGGGCTTCTCCTGGTGCAGCAGTAACGTGGAAAGAGAAAACAGCCCAGGGAGAGAGCAGAATGAGGCCTGCCTGAGCTCCTAGCAATCTAAGGAGCAATGACAATTTTTAAGTCACCCCAACTGGAGCAACTTCAACGGTTTTCACTTGGGAATTGACAAAATGGGGGATTACACAACCCAGCGGCCTGTGTTAGGAAACTGGACCCAACCACCCAGGAGCTTCTTTCCACTCCCCTGCACTCAGAAAGTGCCCAATGCAGGAAATATCTACTTACTTCTACAAATACCTCAAATGATTGTAACTGCAGCCCAGCATGTTATCCCTCAGTACACGCAGCGAAAGAAATCAGATTACGGCCTCACAAACTCACTACGCTCATCACAAAAGATTAAAAAAAAAAAAGATAAAGATAAACAGTGCTTAGCATGAAACCATACAATACAAAACCTGATGTCAATTAAGGTAAGATACAAATTCTCTTTTAAACTAAGCTATTTCCAACTCTTGCTAAATGTTATCCTTCAGAAGTATGAAAACAAACTGGCAAGAGTGAGACTGAGCAGACCCGTTATATTGCAAAAGCAACCACCGAGCACTAGAAAAAGCATCTGGTTGACAAAAGCAGAAAGGGAAATACGCTATTTTTATAGTATTTTCGCTAATAAGAAACGTCATTAAGAGCACAAAACAAGAACTGCAGGTATGAACCTCTCACGTTCTGGTTTTGACCGCGCATAAAGGGATAGCAGGCACAACTGCTGTGCCTGCGGGATCCCCGGACACCCGACAGGGAGGCCCCCGCGCTCCCCAGCCCGGGCGGGGACACAGCGGGTGCCGGTGCCCCGGGAGCGGACACTGGGCAGAGGCGGCGGCCCCGG
>NW_009199935.1:0-10082 GCF_000690835.1 Fulmarus glacialis | reverse complement strand
ATTATTAGAAAATATTAGAAAATATTTTTTTATTTTATAAGAATTGGGTTTTCCTTTACTACCAGTAATTACAGTCTTTAAAGGAATCCAATGTGATTCATCAGTGGCACGGTGAAGGTGCAAGCAGGCATGTAATTTCACTAATGTGGGAAAGATGATCAAATGAGAGATATTCTGCACTTGATTTATCTTTAACACATGATGAAATACTGAATACAGTTTTCATCACTTTCCAGGGACATCCTTAAAGAAGCTGTCAATGTTTTTACTACTGTTGATCAAATTAGGCTAACATCTTTTGACAGCACTTGGAAAACAATAACATTTAATTTACATATAGCTTGAAACTTACCTGTGAAATATGAGACATTTTGAATTACATTCTGTTCTTTTTTCTGTCTTCTCAAATTAATTGGGTAGAAATGAAAGGAAAAAAATAGTAGAATGACACTCCAAATGTGCGCATGTGTGCACAACATGGTTTATGCAGTCATGGCAATGTGTGTAAAATCTGATTCGTGAAAAGACAAAAGATGAGAATACATATGATGGACAGGTTTGGGTTTATTTGCCTGTTAACTGTGCTATGGTCCTTCAAAAAGGTGTGGATAGTTTATAGGAAAGAAGGTTATTGTTTGTCTTCTTCTGGCTGATGAATTCTTGGGCAAGGAGGGAATTGGGATGGCAGTTCAGACTGGTGTAACCTGGAAACAGGAGTTTCCTGGAGAATTAAAGGATGGGGCAGGAAAAAAACAGTCAGGGAGACAAAGTAAAGGTATAACAGACTAAAAGACATCTGAAAGATCAGGCCTGAGAGATGACAAAAAGAGTGAGGTTTTCCCTAGGGACACAGAAGAGATGGTGTGGGGTTTATTGCAGCCTGGAATTACTGGAATCAGAACAAGCCTGACAGACAAGGCACAGCAGGCAGGGGTAAGTGGAAGAAGTTTATTTCATTATGTCTCTTTTATTCATTCTCATTTTCCTCTATTCTAAAAGATCTACTATTATTCTAGCTAATCTTCAGAGAAAACCTATTTGAGCCTTTGATACACACTTTTCAGAAAAAGACACTGCTGAAAGCTCTGGCAGTCCTGTGGCCTCAAGAATACATGAACAATGTTCATGACTTTCATGCTAGAATCATCTAAATGTGCAGAGCTGTGTGCATCTGTGTATACAAACACATCCTTAATCATGGAAGATGTAGCAATCATAGGATCATCGAATCTTAGAATCGAAAAGACGCTTAAGATCATCAAGTCCAACCATAAACCTAACACTGCCAAGTCTACCACTAAATGATGGCGCTTAGGGACATGGTTTAATGGTGGACTTGCCAGTGCTAGGTTTATGGTTGGACTTGATGATCTTAAAATAAAATGGTGTGGACAAAGATATTTGTCTTTGAAAGCAAATTCGGGGGGGAGGGGTTCTACTTTTTCCACATTCTTTTCACATTTGTTTTTTCTTTCCATTCTATCTTCAAAAAAAAAAAAAAAATTTGGAAAATTAAGAGTATGGTCACAGGGTAGTTCATAATAGGTGTTTAGAGGTCAGAGAAGAAATGGTGAGATCCAAGTTCATGTTATAGCTCGTTCAGACATGACTGAAAAGTTCTGTCTTGTATTGATCCACAAATCTTTGAACCTCCTTTTTTGAACTTCCATTTGCTTTCTGGATTGTTTTTTATTTTTGTTTTTGTTTTTAATTACAGTTGTAACATTTTGGGTTTTTAAAAATGAAGTTCGAAAGTTTCCTAAGGAAACAAACCTCCAGCAACCATGCTATTGCCTTGCACCGCCTGTGTGCTCTGTTGCTTGTGTGTGCCTGTTTTTAAATCTCTTGGCAGATTTGACTGAGAAGTCTCAAAAACATTATTTTCTTCAGATTACTTGAGAAGTGGTGCCTGGGGAGAGAAGCAGAACTTCACCTTCTAGTGAGAGAAATACAGTAGTGTTAGGAAACCCGTCGTAGTTGGTTCCACCGCCCCTGAGACTGCTGGACGGCAAAGAGAACAGGTAACTGGGGAGCTCTGTCCGTGGTGCTGATTTAAAGCCGTTCCGGACACCTCGCTCGGAAGCCAGTTGCAAAAGAAGTCGAAAATGAAACAGTAATGCAATCTGCCATTTAGGCAAAATAAAATTACCTGATGAAAGAATTTAATGGCAGACACTAGACAGAAAGCTAGTAAATGAACCAGAAATATTCACAGGTGACTTTTTTTTTTTTTATTGACATATTTTTCCATTTCCATCTGGGCATGCAAACAATAGCAGAGCCATTCTAGAGATTATTTCCCTCTTCTATAATCTCATTTATTCTGAATGCACCACAAAGGTTCATATATTGCCCAGAAAGAATGCAGAAGAGGTAAATCACCTTTTTGAAGAATATTTTGCAGCAGGATCAACTGGAATCATCTCAGGAATTGCCCAGCCCAAAAGCAGGCAAGCCCAACCCTTATTTGATAATGAAAGACAGAGAAAGAGGGAAGCTGCAATCTCTGGGTGAAAAGAAAAAAAAAACCAACAACAAACCCCCACAAAAATAAACAAACAAAAAACCCAAACAAAAAAAAGCAACAAACAAAATCTTTAAAGCATAATTCTTCAGACTCTTCTACATACTACACCAATATCTTTTGACGAGATCTTTGGGCTTCTCAGGGAATCTTGGAAGGGTTTTAAATTTCCTTAGACATAAAGAGCTTGCCATAGATTTCATTGAAAGGCTGTGGAGGCTTGAAAACAAACTCTCATAGTGAATTCATAAAAGCTCAACCATTCTGATATTTCTCAGATCTACTCTAAATTCAAAACTTAGAAACCTTACTGAAATACAAAATCTTCATTTTTTACATTTTTTTTCTTTTTTCTTTCTTTGTAATTTGGATTTCCCTTTCTTCTTTCAGAAGTAAGGATATAAAGGACTTCTTTTATACTTCCCATACGAATAAGCTATGCAAACTGTGTCTTCAGAAGAAAAACTGTTTTGTTGAGGGATATGTTTGTAGATTTTAAAATTTGGTCAGAAAATATGCAACCTGATTTTTTAATAATTTTAAATAAATTAGAACAAACTCTACAACTGAAGACAAAATCAAAGCCATTTATTCAGTTCTGAAGATGCTTTCCCAAACAATAAAGTGAACAACTAAATAATTTTAAGGCATAGCAATCAGGTCTTGAAGAAAGATCACTTGCTGGGATGGGAAAATGAATGATGGCTTTGTATCTGGTGGGTTTTTTGGTGCTTTGTTTTTTTTTTCCTCTGTATTGTTTTGTAGGATAGTCCACTGGGAGGTCCGCTGAGTAGGGCAGACTTTCATGTAACCAAGATCAGTGGTTTCAGGCTTTTTCATTTTTGGATTTCTAAATATTTTGATGATGCTTATCCATTAATATAAACATGAGTTTACTGATATTGGACTTATTTCTCTGAGTTAGTCACCTTTCGTGGTAGCCTCATGGGACTCCAGGACAACACCTATGGAAGGCTGAAGAGGTAATTTGGAAAAATGCATGTTCCATTCCTCAGGAATGTCTGTCTTTATACAGCAGTTATCTGTTGCTGTGTCATTAGCTCTGACTCATTGCCGTGTTATCGATTACCTTGTGATGTAGGAAGGCTGGGGCTTGAAACACACAGACACACTTATTCTTTAAAATTCCAGTTTGCATAACCAAATGATACAGTAAAAGATAATCTTTTACATGTGGAAACAGAGTTTGCAGTAGCAAAATATGGGGAATGACAAAACAAAAAGCAGAGCTATGTAAGATATAAGGGTGGACCCAGCAGATAAATAATGGCGTTAGTTAGGGGTGGCATCCTTAACCAGGGGAGAAAAGGCAGAGTAATTTGTTTCTGTCTGTTTTTCCTTTGTTACCATTCTTGTAGGGGCTGTAGTTGTCTTTTAAACTTCTTGTTACCTCCTTTGTGTTTTCACCACATATAGGAAGATTTATATATGCTGAATACATTTTCGGTTTAGTCTTTCTTACGCCCTAAAGCCAGTTCTACCCTGTACACCAGATTGCATTCCTTCAGTGACCAATAATGAGCCTTTTCTGATTTGTGTTTATAACCTTGGTGCATCTTGTGCCTGTCTTTTCAAGGCTTAAGTTGTCACAGCATAGTATGAAGTACATAATAAATAATTGGGGGGGATGGAGGGTGTGGGGTGTGGAGAGATATCAGAGCTTTCCAACCATGTTTTGGCTTCCTCTTTGGCTGCCTTTGAACTCCAATGATTCTTGTCTCCTTGGCTACACCATGGCCTTGCTTTACTGGAATGGATAAGAGCTCTACTCAAGAATCTCCATAACATGATAACTAGAGCAATCTTGATGTGCGAGTCGTGGATTCAAGTTTCTTCAGACTCTGAAGAGGCTAGGGAACACTCTGTCCTCTCATATGGACATGTCAGTGGTAGACACACAAATATTGGGCATTGTTTCTTCTTGCAGAACTTTTGAGAAAAAATAGCCATGGCTATACTTTATACTAGCCTAGTCCTCTTGGTTCTCCACATGGTCACTGGATCAAATCCTGGAAAGTCTTAGAGAGAGAAATATCTGCACCAGTTCATATTAATTCTCTAGTTCTGTAAAAGTGTATTGCCTGAGCATGCTTTCCATAACTGCTGCCCAAGTAGGTATCTAGATAGTTTTTGATATAATGCAAAAAATGTAGCAGTCTGATTTGTTGTATTGCTTACACACATCTAAACTTCATCTATATTCTAACTCAGGCAATATGTATACATTTTCAGGTTTGCTATGGATACCGATGCATATGTCTGCAGGACAGTATTTTCTATTCAGGAAGTCAGTGAGTATAGCTATGCTAGGCGACATTCAGCAAATTATGAGATGAAAAGTAGTGTGTACTATTTTGCCCATATTCTGAGAAGGGTCTGCTTACTTAGGTTTGAACACTACTTGATTCCAGACTACTCAGCGTTACCATTGTGAAACTCTGTACGGTCAGTGCTGCAACTCATCTACTACTACCACAAACGTGACAACTGAATATTTACTAATAATAATGGTCTCAGTGTTCAAAACCCAATAACAACAATCACATTTAGGTAATATACATCACTGAAGATGCAGAAAGCTGACAATAAGCTGCATTTCCAAAATGAGTAATACAAAGCCTGTTATAAATGCAATAGTTTTCAAAATAAGGGAAATCATTCCTTCATTGATATTCTGAAAAATCTTTCCCCAAAATGTCAAACTCAGGAAACTATAGAAAGTTTTTTAATGGTTTATAAAATTCGATGTGAAAATAACATTTCTTTATGTCATAGACAAAATATTGAATGCTAAAATCATATGTTTGGTATGCTGTCATTTTTTTTAATAATGAAAGCTGCAAAGTGAAATAGAGCACCAAACTTACAAAAAAAGAATAAAATTTAAAATAGGGAATTTAGTAATGAGGATGAACATCAGATCATCTATTGACAGTGTGCATAAGGCTTGCTACTAGCAGAAGATAATAATTCACCTGCATATTACAAAACGATTCTGATTCTGAAACTAAAATTTAATCTTTTAAACATTGGTTAATATTATCAGCCACAATTCTTCCGGGACTTTTAATTGTCTGATTTAAATTAAATGCTTTTTGCCAGCTTTTGTTACCACCCAATTAATTTTCAAAACCAATTAAGATAAAAATCACCCATAATAATATCATACTTATTATTAAACCTATAATTTTGCCAATCTCATTTACCATTTTTGACTTAACATTAATGACTCCTGATTAGCAGTAAGCATAGACTCTAGGCTTTGTGTCTGTGAACTGTTGATGCGTTTGGAAAAGCATGTCTTCTTGAATAGGATATTGGTTTTGCTAACTGCAGAGGTGAGTAATTTACAATTAATAATTCATTTGACATGTGTAACCCATTTTTAGGCTAACATCATATCTACAAATAGATCACAGTTTCCTAAAAATACTCATTGAATGCGTGCAAGATAATTCCTTTTGCATTTTGAGTTCTACAGGGTGGAACGGATAGAAATAAGTGTAAAGATATTTACTGTTAGTTCAATAATTTTTTCTGTTTCTTAATTGGAATATTGCACAAGAATATTTGATGTCAATATTTGAAGTCCCAGTGTTGCAAAGATTTTTGTGAATACTGAATGGTCATAATGCTCTCATTCCCAGTCCCAGTGGAAACAGTATAATTCATACTTATTTTCTGGAAGCCTGCTTTTTGTAAGTTCTTGTTGCAAGGCTTCAAATGCTTGTAACCAGTGAGTAGAAGTGAAGCTGCAAGTATGAATAAAATGGAACCGTTTGAAATGAGAACTAATACCCTGTGGAAATAGTTCATATTCTTTCTCCAAGCCTAACTAAGCTTCTGTTCCGTATTGATGCTAGCTCCACTGTCTTAGTGTATTTCTAAGAGTTCTTTTGTAAGCAGTCTAACATCACTTTCCATTATGATTAGACTGCCACATTTCTGTATGATACAACATGACATTAAACAACACGAAGTGAATAACCCAGATGATCACTTGTTGTCAACATAGTTCATGTAAATACAGCTGAAAAGCTCTGCATTTCAGAAAATGAACCCTTTTATTCTCAAAGGTCTGAAAGTCAGAATGCAGATAATTTATCGTATGTCTTTCCATAACCTATTTTTCTTTCTGGTTGCTGAGGTCTAGATGCTTTCTTTGCTCTCATTTATGTATCTCCTTTTACTACAGTCACTGGCTAGTCAGAGTTATTTACTTATGCCTGAAGATAGAATGTAACTGAGTACATGTATTTAAGAAAATAATTTCTATAAAACAGTTATCAATCCTTAAGAATAATCAGCAGCAAATCCGTATGTCATTTTTCTCATATATACCAATAATACAAATAAGTCCAAGAACTGAATTTATAATTTATAAACTTGAGTAGTTTTTCAAGAGTGAATCTAGAAACAGTTTAGACAACCTTTATAATTCTTACTGCAAACATTTTATATGATAAATAGATACATTTTTCAAAAATGTTTGTTGTTGACCAAACTATTGACATTCAACAAAGATTTTTATTTGGATACATACAAAAATAGTGGTAAACTTGAAGGATGTTGAAAAAGAAGATAAGAGATATAGAAAGCAACTGAACCACTGCAAGAACCATTTGCCTGTTTATTTCAAATTGTTTTCTCCACCTAGAATATTTCTTTTCTTTCTCTAAAATTGCCCTCACTGAATCACAGGTTTTCACCTTATTGCATCAGATGAAAAAAGTTAGCAGCTTCCTAACTGGATCTATCTTGACTATGATCCATCTCTTCATTAAACTTAAAAATCTACAGCTGGAGAGAATTAAGCCTTAAGAAGAACTATAGAGGGCTCATCATTCAAGTAAATGAATGTTCTGCATGAGTGTTGGAAGGAGTAAGAGTGAAAAGAGTGAGCCATCTGTTTTGGAACTGACACAGGATTTAGAAGTCTATATCGCAGGTATAGATCATAAGTCAGACCTGGCACTTACATGTTTCTGTGAATATTACAGGGCCTTTCTGAAATTAAACTGAGGCAAAAGCTACACAAGCCAAGCTGCCCAGAGATTAAATTAGACCAGTTGGGAATGTGGCGAAATATCCTGATTTATTTCCAGGAAAATTCTATTAATCTATTACCCAAGTACAATATAATATAGATTAATCATCATAGCAAGTCCATCTCCTCTATCACACCAGCTGGTTATATGGTGGGGGTGGGGGGCGGAGAGAGAGACAGCGAAATGGGTAACACTATTCTAGTCTAGAGAATGAGAAAGGAAAGTTTAAATCTCAGGATTTTGGAAAGGGGACCCAGGGATATCAGTCAATGTTCATGCTAGTAAGATTATATGGGCCTATCCTGAGAGAACTCCAGCCAAATTTTTGAAATGTTAAAAAACCCAAAGACTCAATTTACCTGCTAGCGATGCCCAGTCACCATTGCTTCTAGATGTTCTGTTCCAGATAGAAATAAAATACTGATATACTTTGATGAGAGTAAGGAATGGGAGGATTTTGAACCTATTAGTCCACAGTGTATCTGTGTTTCATATTTTGGTATGAAGAATTAGTGCACCAAGGCTCATTTATAGAAAGGAGGAGTACAGTGAAAGATCATAACCAAAGTGAAAGCTTGGCCCAGGAGTTTGTCCTAAGAAGCTTGAAGACCTAACTCAGCTAATATTAATGGAAGTTACCATTTATTTCAGAGAATTCAGGATTTCACTTCAAATTACTAAATTTTAATGTTAATCATCTCTGCCAGGAAGTTAATGGGTCCTTCTGTGAGTTTGCAAAAACTTATTTGCTTTCAGTACAAACTGTATGCATATCGGTCACCTTAACAAAACAGAGTGAGCCAGCAGAGAACAGTATACAACCAAGCAACCTCTTTCCTTTAAATGAGCTCAAAGACTGTGTAACTTTATCTTTCCAATAAATGGTCTGTACCACAGGCCAGACCACTTGAAACTGAACTTAAAAGGCATTACACCAAGGTGTAAGAGAACTGTACTAATGCCTCTGAGGCTTTATTCTCAGGAACTAAACTGCTCAGCCAAGATAGGGGAGGGTCATCTCCACTTCAAACCACGGACACTCCTAACAAATTAAAGTTTATATACAAAATATTGTGCTGTGTATTGAAAAACCTGCTGCCTGACAGTAAAAAAATCTACTGTGTAACAGAAAAATCTTTATGCCTAATTACCTTCAACTTCAGAGCAGAAAGTTTTCTACACCTCTTCACTTTCCCATCATACCTACTTTGCTGTGTGTAATGCATTTTCCACAATATTAAACTATCATATTAGTCTCTTAGACTGTCTTTCTGGTTTATCTACTGTTATTAAGAAGTTTGTGTTCCACATCCTACCTTCTGAGTAAAGCTGGCTTACCTACTAACTAATATGGTCCGTTTTCTGCAAGATACTTCATCAGGTATCAGAACAATACTTTGCTATAATGCTGAAAGTTCAGGCTGATCCACTGTACTGCTTATTTTATCTAGGTATCCCCTTGCATATTACCCGGAGAACCTACTGATGTAAATTAGAACCTCACTGGCCATTTTTTACTTCATACCTTAGCCCGTTCACTTTCTGAAAGGTAAGGTACAGATTGGTGTGGGTGTCATCAGACCATGTTAGGACAATGCTTTGCATTTATCACTGAAAATATGTTACATTTTCATTTGTATGTACACAAACATTTAGTAAATTATGGGAAGCAGAATCAAGTGAAAGGAAAGACTTAAATGTTTGGGAAAGAGACGGTATATCATTTAAAAGTTCTTATTAACCAAGTAACAATTAGCCTATGTTCCTTCATTTGTTGATTTCATATCTTAAACATTACCTGTTTAAAAAAAAAAAAATTAGCTAGTAGCTAAAATCAGTAGGATTTTTTTTAAAAAAAAAATGTGTATTTTAAAAACTAGCCATTTTTTCTGTATTAAAAGTGGACTTGCTCCTGGAAGTTCTTTACTGATCCCCTCTATTCCTAATGAAGTCAGTGAGTCTACATGTATAACAAGGAAACATGTGCATAAGATTTGTGAAATTAGACCTTTTAATATTGAATAGTGAAATGAAATAGTAAATCCTTATCTGCTAGTCTCCTGCGAAGGTTACTGAGTCTGCAGTGTGTAAGAGGGTTCAATCTTTTCCATTAAATGTTTGTCCTTTTTTCCCTGTGTGAAAGACTGAAGCAAATTTTAAAGGACACTCTGCAGGGCAGACTGCATTCTTTTATTTCTAACAGTGAGATAAAGTAAAAGGAGTGTCCTGGTTTTGGCTGGGATAAGGTTAAATTTCTTCCTAGTGCTGTGTTTTGGATTTAGTATGAGGAGAATGTTGATAACACACTGATGTTTTCAGTTGTTGCTAAGTGCCCTCCTAGTCCAAGGACAGCTCCCATGCCTACTGACTGAGCTAGGTACACAAGATGGGAGGGAACAGAATCAGGACAGCCAGCCCAGCTGGCCAATGGGGTATTCCATACCATGTGGTATTCCATACCATGATTCTCGTGTATGAGTTGGCGGGGC
>NW_009199934.1:398-685 GCF_000690835.1 Fulmarus glacialis | reverse complement strand
TGCACCAGAGCTAACGTCTATGGGGCCACCTTGGGCTGCCCGGTCCTCCGAGCTGGAGGACCACGACTGCTGGAACAGTGATTTTCCATTTGTGGAAACTGAAATTTTTAAGGGACCAGTTGTATTTGTTGAATATTCACAAGTCCATGAGGCCTGATTGGATTCATCCCAGAGTACTGGAGGAGCTAGTGGGTGTTACAGCAGGACCTCCCTCTATCCTCTACCCAAGGTCTTGTGAGTCTGGGGAGGTCCCCGCTGACTGGGAGCTAGGCATCCTTATTCTAATT
>NW_009199934.1:0-348 GCF_000690835.1 Fulmarus glacialis | reverse complement strand
AAAGAAGGGCATGAGGGAAGACCCAGGAAACTACAGACCTGTTAGTCTCACCTCAGGACCTGGAAAAATTATGGAGAAGATCATACTGCGTGCTATTGAAAGACTTTTAAAGAACAATTCAGTCATCAGGCACAGTCAACATGGGTTCACAAAGGAAAAGTCCTGTTTAACAAATGTAATATCCTTCTACAATAAGGTCCCCTGCCTAGTGGATGAAGGGAAGGCGGTGGATGTAGTTTTTCTGGATTTTAGTAATGCTTTCGATATTGTCCCTCACAGCATCCTTCTGGAGTAGTTGTCCAGCTGTGGGATGAGCGGATTCACGGTGTGCTGGGTGAAGAACTGGCT
>NW_009199933.1:53750-55337 GCF_000690835.1 Fulmarus glacialis | reverse complement strand
CCAACCCAAACCATACTATGATTCTATGAAATCAGAGGGAAAACAAAAAACAAAGTTTGTCTGGGTGATCCTCAGATCATTTAAAGTTATCATAAAATAAGGTTCTGTATCATGTTAATTTTGCATCATATAAGTTTCTTGCTCCCCCATTTTTTTTGGTCTCACTCATTTTGTTGTAAATCTGGGGGTAACGTCAGTCTATCTCAGATATAGTGTATATTTCTGAAGTAGTGTTTGCTCAGGTATATTGTTGTCTCAACCAATATTACTGTCAGATCCTAGAGAAAGACTGAAAGTCAGGCACTTCTCTTTTTTAAGAGCTGTAGTTCACTTTGCTAATGCTGTATTTGAGAACTCGAACTCTTTTTCATTACTTTCAGTTCTTTCCATCAGACTCCTGGAAAAAGTCCTGCTGCTTCCAACTTCTATTTCAGTTATTGTAACATTAGCAGTGGCATCAATATGTAGGGTTTTTTTAACTTTTGGAAAAGGGTTGAAATGTGACTCTATTAAACCTAAATCTGAAGACAGAGTTGGTTTCATATTGTTTTCTCTTAATAGCTTTCCAAGCAGCTGCTAAGTGAAACTACTGCATATTGAGCCTGGTGTAATATGAGGCTCATTGGGTAAAATAACATTAGTCTGTGCTACTTAAACACACTCTGGAAGGCTTAAGGAGGAGAGGAAGGAAAATATTTGAAGAGATCAACTGGATGTGCTCAAATGCAAGTCATGTCACCTGAGAAGGATTAGAATTTGCCAAAGCTTGACCTGAACGAAGACCTTCATTTAGGGCTTGTGTTCCTACCAGATCAGCTGCAGTAGTTTTGCCACGCACAGTATTCTATCAGCAGTCATATAGCGAAAGAGTCCAGTAATTTACTTGGCTTCTGTGTCTCAGCTGCAGTAAAGTTTACAAAAAAAAAAAAAAATCCCAGTTTAACATTCCTTTTCCTTATTAACTGCAGCTGGCTTTTTCTAATTACTAAAGTCTTAACATTTTTTCATCTACATTCTGTTGCTTTTATCCTCACTGGGAGCTCAGTGTATGCAGTCTAGCTGATAAACAGCTACACATGTAGTTCATATCCTCAGATATGGACAGCTTCAAAAAAATACATGAATTGACACTTCAAAATCCAGGAGGAGACCCAGTGAAGTGGTTAGTAGCAACGGTGCTTCATCCACCATGGTCTTTGTTTTCTGATTATGTGGTGTTAGCGAACCCAGTGACCTCATATTCTTAATAACATGCCTACTGTGACAGTGTCTTTGAAAATCACTTATTCTTCTGTTTTGTGATTGTATTTTAGAGTGCTCAGGACACTTGCCCGTGCACCTCTCTGAAGTGAGGTGTATCTCATATAGGTGTAGAAATTGAGTCGTAGGGTTATAAAGGCCTGAGTTTCTCTATAATGTAAAAGAGAATAAGGATTGGGGATGCTTTGCATCTCTGGAAAAAAAAGTCACAAGTGATTTTTCTTTTTTTCTTTAAACAACCCTGCTATGAATTGGGATAGGGGTGGAATAAAACGAAATGATTGATTGTGCCCACATCATGCGACTAGGTGGGTGTTTACCACAGCA